>NC_079456.1:31520215-31720215 GCF_903798145.1 Danio aesculapii | reverse complement strand
CTGTCGAGCCCTCGGGCGTTTTTTATGCGGAAAGTATTGCTCTGAAATACACATATATTGGATATAAGACAAACAAGAGAGCAAAAAAAGCCAGAATTATAAGATTTAACCTCTTAATTCCAAGACAAAAGTAAGAAATATTAGATGTAACCTCTGAATTACAAGAAAAAAAAGTCAGAACTGTAAGATGTAACATCTGAATTAAAAAAACTTCAGAAATGTGAGACATCTGAATTAACTCTTTCCCAGCAAACTTTTTTAAAAGAAGTTGCCAGCCACTGCCAACATTTTTGATAATTTATAATACATATTATATATCAAAATAAAGAACCAACCCTCTGCTTTAAAACAAAAAAAGCATTTTATTTTATCTTCATGTGTTCATGTTTCATACCCACTTAAATGCAGGTAGCATTCATGAAAAATGTAACATGTTTTACAAAAAATAAAACCTGAGAAAAATGCAGTTAGTAGTTCATTTTCAAGATATAAAGTATATAATACTCACAGACACACACACTGTACATTAGAGATGCGTGGATCAGCTGAAATGTCACCCGAATCCATGGCTATCATCCACCCGCCCACACATATAATTTTATCTTTTATATATATAAATATAAATATAAATATATATATATATATAATATAATATATATATATATATATATATATATATATATATATATATTATATATATATATATATATATATAAATCCGCACCCGATCATTACTTTAATAATTCTAATTCTTTATTTTAGGCATGATGATAGGTCACCGTGGATCGTTCATTATTAACAGCAGATTTAGTGAGCTAATCTGCGCATCTCGGATAGTAAAATAAAATGCTAATCGTAAACGTTTTTAAATTAACATTTATTTATAAAATTTAAGAAAAGTTTGTCACAACATTTTCTTTTTTAAAATAGATACAGAAATAAAAATTTGAGCTTTTACAGATACACGAAAAAGATAACAAAAACGGTGCCACTTCAGCCTAAACGGCAGCTATGTTATATTTACTTAGCTTTTTTCTTTACGCTATACAAAAACAGAATAGCATCTACTCTGCCAGGATTCGGACGTTTCTGCCTTTCCTCGAAAACACGGCCAGCTGCACTAAATAAGCATTCGCTCGCACCGCTTGCTGCAGGAATGCACAAGATTCTCATTGCAAGGCGCTGCAGTCGTGTAAATCAGTGGTTCCCAACAGGGGGGTCCTGACCCACAAGGGACCATAGCGTCATATTTTTAAAATTGTTTAAAAGTGGACAATTAGGAGATTGATCAGGTTGCCTTAGTTCATTTTATCTCTTGGCTGACCAAAAAAATATATAAATTTGGTATTCGTTCACCACAAAAAGACTGATTCACCTTCAGCAGCTAATGCTAATGACACAAGCATACTGGACCCAGATGAGAAAGCTCCTAACATTTCAGGTCGCAGCGCTAGCAATACTGGAAACACGGAATGCAGGAAATACCAAGAGATTTAACTGAACTATGGTTTTGTTCCATTTTTTTAAAGCAAAGATATACTTACTATATTATACTTACTATATCTTACTATATTTTCTGGGATAAAAGGGGGTATAAGGCCAAAAAAAAAAGATTGGCAACCACTGGTGTAAATAAACGATAGCAGATTTTCCTCTGATAACTCCAACTGAAAATTTGAACAGTACTCTTGCACTTCATCCATTATTTTGGGCGTCTCATCTTCGTATTATGTGAAGTCCACTCTCTGCTTTTTTGCCAGTCCACTGCCATGTCCGGCTATATCTACCTGCGACCCAACCGCAATTAATCATAATGTTTTTTTTTAACCCAACCTACCATGATTTTTTGACCATGATTTTTACCAGGGATCTTAATTTCACTCATTTTCTCTTAATTGACGACTTATTTAAAAACATTATAACAATATAAATGTGAGATCCAACATCTGAATTAAAAGAAAACCCTAAATGTGAGATGTAACCTCTGAATAACAAGAAAATATAATAATAAGTGAGAGATGTTACTTATAAATTACAAGACAAATCAGAATTGAGAGATGTAACCTCTTAATTATAAGGGAAAAAAAGACAGAATTTAAGATGTAGCCTCTTGATTACAAGAAAAAAAAATCAGCAATGTGAATTGTAATCTGAATTATGAGAAAAAAAGATAATTGTAAAAAATTAAGAAATGTGACATCACAAAATAAAACTCACAAATCATAATCACAAAAAAGTCACAGTATTGCCAGATATAGCTGTCTGATTCCAGCCCAAAAGCTGTCCAAAACTCACAAATAACCTCCCGTACATTTAAAGGCTATGATGGGTATTAAGTGAAGAGTGGGGGGAGAGGGGGTGGTCTATGGTGGTGGTGGGCATGGGAGGTGGTTGCTGTTTGGTGGGGATTTAGAACCACCCAAATTTTGTCAACCCGTCTGTCAGTTTTTACTCTCACAATCAAATTCAAAACCCCTGTTTCCCTGGAAGCTGCTGGAAACCGCCTAATCTGGCAACGCTGCAAGCCTGAGATATAGCATCTAAATTTAAAGAAAAAAGTCAGAAATGTGAGACGTAACCGCTGGATGACAAGATGTCAGAATTGTGAGTAGTAACCTTTTAATTATAAGAAACAATGTCTGAATTTTAAGGCGTAAAAAAGTCAGAAATGTGAGATGCGACCTCAATTACAAAAACAAATCACAAGAAATGTGAGATGAAAACTAACAAGGGGTAAAAGTCTACACTGTGAGATGTAAACTAAATTCAGATTTCTTGGGAACAGTGTCAGAATTGACAGATGTAACTTCTTAATTACAAGAAAGTCAGAACTACGAGATATAAATTACACGAAAAAAATTTAAAATTTTAAACTCTGAATTGCTAGATCAATAATCTCCGAGATGTAACGTCAGAATTACAAGAAAAAACTCCTAAATCAGTGTTTCCCAACCCTATTCCTAGAGGCACACCAACAGTACATATTTTGGATGTCTCCCTTATCTGACCCATTCATTTTAGGTTTTGGAGTCTCTTCTAATGTTCTGATGAGTTGGGAACAGGGTTGGGAAATTAAATAAAATAAATGCGGAGAGAGAGAGAAAGATAAGGGAGGATACAACACACAGGCACAATACACACCAGCATTGTCAAAATAAGTTACTCAATGCGTAACATGGTCCATCCCTGATTCCTCCGAGCCCAGAGAAGTTGACGGTGCTTCTGGACACTGTTAACATAGGGCTTCCTTTTGGCACGGTGCAGTTTTAACTGGCATTTGTGGATGTAACCACATATTGTGGTATTTGACAAAGTAGTCCTTTGCCCATGTGGTGATATTGCTTACAGATGAATGAGGATTCTTGATGCAGTGCCGCCTGAGGGATCGGAGATCACGATAGTTCAGCTTAGGCTTGTGCCCTTGTCCTTTACGCACTGAAATCTCTCCAGATTCCATGAATCTTTTAATAATGTTATGCACTGCTGAAAGTAAAATATCCAAATGTCTTTCTATCTTTCTTTACTCTAAATTAAAAGAAGATGTCAGAATTGCGAGATGTAACCTCTAAATTACAAAAAAAAGTCAATAGTGTTGAATACACATCTGTTATTTGAGTGCTGAATAATTCACTCATCTGGTGACAATTGACATCACACATGTTATATTTGCACTTGTTATGACCTCTAAACTGAGCAAATAGTTTTCCTCTTTTCCTCAGGGACGTCTTTCATGTGGAAGATATTGCTTTGAACTACCGGGATGCCGAGGGTGATCTGATACGGATATTAGACGATGAAGACGTCGCACTCATGGTGCAGGAGAGCAAACGCACCGGGTCAAAGGTCAAACGACCCGTCAATCAGTTTCCCTGGGAGCTGCTGGTCACGCATGCCAAAGATCTGACCGTGTACAACACCGAGTATTAACCAGAGACATGCTTTTATGCGTCTCTCTGTATGGTTCTTGTCATTCCAATCATTGCACATTGTTTATTTTGTGTGGTTTTCACATTGAAAACGTGTTTGGTTATTACAACCACAAATCAGAAAAAATTGGGACACGCAAATAACTTACTTTGACTTGTATTTCATTGCAGACAATACAACAAACAATATTTAATGCGTTCCTTAAGATTTTGTTTTCAAAATAAACACGTACTCCAGTTTTGGTTCTTGCAACACATTAAAAAAATTTACATTAAAGTCTTTACCACTCTGTAATGTTGCCATTGCTTTTCACAACACTTAAAAGACGTTTAGGGACTGAAGACACCAAGTGATGAAATGTTTCAGGTGTAGTTTTGTCCCGTTCTTTCTGCTAACAAGCCTTAAGGTATAAAACAGTAAAAGCTCTTCGTTATTGCATTTTGCTCTTCAATATGCACCACACACTCTCTATTGGAGACAGGTCGGGACTGCAGACAGGCCAATCAAGTACCTGTATCCTCTTCCTCCACAGCCAGGACTTTGTAATGTGTGCAGAATGTGGTTTTGGATTGTCTTGTTGAAATATGCATGGTCATCCTTGGCAAAAAAGGCAGCATATTGTGACCTAAAATCTCTATGGACATTTCAGCATTAATGGTGCCATCACTGAAGTGCAAGACGGTGTGTCGGCGTTCGAGTGTCCAGCAAGCGCACCGTTGTGATCGATGACTCCCGCTTGTTTATTAATGCCTGTGACAGCGGTGATGTCATTTTGACAGTGGAGTGTCGCTGTTTGATTCGTACTCATAATCAGGACTTTGTGTCCGTGGTGAAACTGTATTTACACCCATCGTAAATTTATCAGTCATACACAAACAGACAAAGAACGTGTTGTATCTGTCTGTTGTCATCGCAGATTTTGGAATTATACCCTCATAAAATTACGAGTACGTTCCGTTTTCCTTTACGATTTTATAATTACGGATGCGTGAATTTTATTTACGCACAAATTATTTATGACAGTGATTTTATTCCATATTAACCGCGTTCTCAAGACAACACTAAAGCAGAACACTGAAGCACTCGGCCACAATGTAAACACAGAGCCACGTGCTTCAACAACACCAACATAAACAGACGCAAGACCGGAGCACATGATAAATGAAAACATCTTACCGTGCGCTCACACATATGCAGCGCGCATGTTTCATCTTAGCGCCAACCGAAACCAAAACCAAAACCAACCAGACTGAGAAGGTGAGAATGAAATAGCGTGATGCAGACAGAATAAAACACAAACACGAGTACAAAAAAATTTAATTGAATTACTATTTTAAAAAGCAATACTGTAATTGATAAAGTTGCAGTTACCTTTATTTTATCCTGTTGCCGAAACAATTTTTTTACCATACCTCACAACTCATTGAATAATATCAGTAGCATAAAACTCGTAGTAATATTACATTTTTTTATTTTATTTACAAAAACAGTATATGAATTATTTGTATTTCTTTAGTTTTTTTTAACATAAAAGCTGTTACTTGTGTTTATTTTTACTTTAAGGATAACTGTGGCAAGCAGAAGGGGGATATAAGGGTGAGTAAATAATGATAAAATTAATTTCTGGGCATCTAATTCTTCCACACAACCAGTATTTCACAGTGGAATCCATTACTAGATATATTTCGTATTATTTTAATTGTAATAAATACAGATTCTTTTCACGTTTCACTGTTCTTGTTTGGTTGAAGTGTTGGTTCAATTTTCTATTTCAATTAATTTCTTCATACAAGCCAACAATAAATAATAGTTCACTTGATGTGTGGTGTTTCTTGACTTTAGTGACACATAGGCTACTCATATATATGTAAATTCTGAATGTGAACAGGTAATTAAGCTGAAAAATCTTACATTTCGCATATCCCACACACACATATATTTGTTTGATTAATATTCATGCAGAATCTGCAGACACTACAGGTCCATTAGAGTGAGAAATGGCCTGAACTAATGCTCCAGCTAATCACTAGCATTTTTGCCAATGTTGTTTGGTGTTTGATAATACATACTAGCACACTGCTCATGGACCAGTGTTGGTGATTTCAACAAACCTTTTGGCTAAAGTATTAAACGACCACGGTACTGCAAAACAGATGATTTAATTATAATCAAAAATTACTCTGATCTTAACCCTAACAGTCATTTTTTCTATTCAACTTTTTTTATTAACTTAATTTGACCTTTAAACAATACACTTTAAATGCATAATAATAAAAATAATATCAATAATATAAAACAGCAATATAATATCCTAGCGTTCATTGCCATCCCTAATGTAATGTTGTAATTGTAAATGTTGTAAAATGTCGTATGAGATAAGATCCTGGAACAACATTCCAGTCATCCAATCAGATTTAAAGGATAAGTTTACAGTTTATGTTAAGTTTAGGCTTACACTTTTTACCTTACATAATTAGTAATGTAATCAGATTACATTTTTTCCAGTAGTAATCAGTAATTTGTAATCTTTTACTTTTTAAAGTAACTTTCCCAACACTGGTGCTATTTCTGGTAATGATATTAATTATGGGCTTTTACAAGGCAGATAACTGAGAGCAGTTTAAAACTGTCACATCTGGAAGAGAGGTGTATGCACAGGTTATTGTGCGCACATGGTAAAAAAAAAAAATCTGTTAATTAACAGGTTCCGCATTTTGTGTTTTTTGTTGGTTTAGAGTTGTCAATTTCATTATGGGATGTTGATCAATTAGTAGAAAGATAAAAAAAGAAAAAAAGATAAGATTAAAAAAAGAAAAAAAAATACGCACACACACATATATATATATATATATATATATATATATATATATATATATATATATATATATATATATATATATATATATATATATATATATATATGCACACAGTAGAGAGAAATAAATCACAGTATGTCTGATAAGGTAGATCTCGAGAACTCCCCTTCTGTAGTAGCTAATGAACAGATAGTGATTGCTCTTAAGATATAACTACTTACTAGGAGCATGTCTATGGTGCCGATTTGGATTAGTCAATTAACTTAAGTTGCATGTTTTTGAATGGTGGGAGGAAACTGGGAAACTCGGGGGAAACCAACGTGAGCACAGGGAGAACGTGTACACAGAAACGTAAGCTGATGTTCTTGCTGTGAGGCCACCGTGCCACCCATCTAGGAAAGGAGGAGTAGGGGTGGAAGGGGGGATTCTTCAAAACGAAGATGGCTGTTAAATGGAACTTAGGGTATTTATAGTGGCTTAGGAATCGTCTGATTGGTGAATCATAAATTGAATAATGTGGGACCGGCTGCAAGCAATCATAAGCACGTGATCCTCTCGAAATTAGTTTATAAATAAACTTCACTAAGGGTTTTGAAAGGTTAAAATTATCACTTTTAGATTGATAAACTACTAATTAGCTGCGTATTAATAGTTCGTAAGGGTTTGGTTGGGTTAAGGTATTGGGTAAAATTAGGGATGTAGAATAAGATCATACTTTATAAGTACTCAAACAAGTAATATCTTAATATGCAAGTAAAGCCAGTATTTAACAGTGTGAACAGTTACTTCAACTAAAACGTTTTTCTTTGGTTTCTATATATATTATTTCTTAGCCGATAAATTGTCTTAAACAATCAAAATGTCAATAAAAGTCACTTTGCTAAACTGCCATGTTGTATTTTCAACATCAACAGTCAACAGGGCAGAGATCAAGGTGCCGTAATGCAATTCATACCCGCCGTAAAAAACCCCAAAAAAAAACAGAACAAACCTGTGAATCACAAAATATGGAAACTAAAATATGGTTAACGAATATATATTTTTTACAGTGCATATATCTGAATAAGAGACTTGCTTTAGAGAAGTGTGCCATTGTCACACAGAGTTTAGCTTCAACCCTAAATTAAAACAACCAAACCAGTTAAATAAGTTCTTTAGATTCATTAAATACTTCAGAGAAGATGTGCTAAACTCCGCAGAACAGTTGGCTTTTAGAAGCAGCTTGGACACCCCTTTTAAACCCAGTACAAAATCATAAGATGAGTTGCATCACCATCATTTCCTCCTGACCGAATCCTGGCACCGAATCCTTTTTACCTGAAGTGAAAGATCAGCAATGCTCAGATTGTAGATGCCTGTCCGCAGTTGTATAGCTGTAGGCTCTTTTCCCTGGATGTTCAGGATTTTCTGGAATGGGATATGTCCTTAAATTCTATTTTAAGAAATAATTAGGGGAATTTGGCACACGAATAGATGGCTAATGATTCCTTTTTCCATGCAGCAACTCGGAAAATACATTAACCACTCATGGCAATAACCGCTACCTAAAGACAGAGGGCAATCAAGAGATGTGCATGGTGATCCTCAATACATTGTGTCCTTGTGCTCCTCTGAGAGGGTGATGGTAATTAATGCTACATTTCAACCGTGTACCGTCAGCTTCCATGACCCACTTCTTCCCCTTCAGAAGGATACCTTCCCAATCCTGCATGGTCTATCGCCACCACCCAAAAAGCCTCACAAGAGACCTGTAGTCCGAATGTAAAAATGGATGATGGGTATGTAGATTGCCCCAAGCCTGATTTGATCTCATCTGAATGAAGGACAAAACTCCATTTACGACTTACACAATGCGATTCCAACATGGAGGTTTTCCATCTACCTTTCCTTCAAAGTGCTCCAAGATGACTCTAGGTGGTGTATATTTATTCAGCGTACATTTAACTTATCTAAAAGAATATAAATTAGTACAAAGAAACTCATTAGGTAAAGAAATTCACAGCAAACTCTTGGCTGCTGTTTCAACAGTGACCACCAGAGGGAACTATAGGACTACTAAATCTACTGTAGTTTGAGATTTTGGATGACCAGGATGTTCTCTTGGAAGGCCACGGTCCTACAGAGTTTAGCACAGACTCTTATTAAATAGACTTGATCCAAGTAATTAAGATTGTCAGGATTGCTAGAAACCTCAAGGCAAGTCTTTTGGGGCAGATGAGAACACTGGCTCTTCAGAAAAACTGGAATTTTATAAATGATTTCAATGATGGTTCTCTTATTGAAATGTTGATGTACTTCAATTTTCCAGCCGCAGCTTAGTTCCTTATTAGACTTTTTAAAAACTCAAAAAAAAAAAAAAGGCTTTTGCTGCTTGTTAGAACTACTTATTTTAAATGAGTTGAAGCAACACTATTCTTAAGTTGTTTTGGAGACAACCTAATTGTTTTATGTTGAAATTTATAAAAACAATTAAGTTAACTTTTATTAACTTAATCGATTTGTGTTGGGACAACATGAAGGATTTTTGTGAAACATGGAAGTTTGCTAAGACATCCCTACTTAAGAACCACTGAGTTTTAGAGGTTAACTCAAGTATGTCTCAATTTGCAATTTTCTCATTAAATACTTCAGTGTACTTTGTTCTGACAGTCTGTGCTACCCATCAGAATGTGCTACCAGCATAATTTTGATGTGAAGTGGTGTAATATGAGTCTGTAATATCACCCAAACCCTAACCCCAACCTTAGAACCATACAAATATACTGCTGGTAGCACAATATGATTGGTAGCATTAGTTATCACAATATACACTTCATTAGGTACACCTGTCCAACTGCTCTGTAACGCGAATTTCTAATCAGCCAATCACATGGCAGCAACTCAATGCATTTAGGCATGTAGACATGGTCAAGACGATCTGCTGCAGTTCAAACAGAGCATCAGAATGGGGAAGAAAGGTGATTTAGGTGACTCTGAACGAGGCATGTTTGTTGGTGCCAAACGAGCTGGTCTGAGTGTTTGAGAAACTTCTTATCTACTGGGATTTTCACACACAGAGAATGGGTCTAAAAAATAGAAAATATCCAGTGAGCGGAAGTTCTGTTGGCGCAATGCCTTGCAGAGGTCAGAGGAGAATGGCCAGACTGGCTCGAGCTGATAAAAAGGCAACTAACTGAAATAACCACTCGTTACAACCGAGGTATGCAGAAGAGCATCTCTAAATGCACAACAAGTCAATCTTTACTGTGGATGGGATACAGCAGCAGAAGATCACAACGGGTGCTACTCGTGTAAGCTAAGAACAGGAAACTGAGGCTATAATTCACACAGACTCACCAAAATTGGACAATAGAAGATTGGAAAAACGTTGCCTGATCTGATGAGTCTTGATTTCTGCTGCGACATTTGGATGGTAGGGTCAGAATTTGGCATCAACAACATGAAAGCATGGATCCATCCTGCCTTGTATTAACGGTTCAGGCTGGTGGTGGTGTAATAGTGTGGGGGATATTTTTTGGCACACTTTGGGCCCATTAATATCAATTGAGCATTGTGTCAACACCACAGCCTACACAGTGTACCCATGTTCTGACGGCTTCCTTCAGAAAGATAACGCACCACGTCAGAAAGCGTGAATCATCTCAGACTGGTTTCTTTAACATGACAATGAGTTCACTGTACTCAAATGGCCTCCACAGTCACCAGAACTCAATCCAATAGAGCACTTTTGGGATGTGGTGGAACGGGAGATTTGTATCAGATATGCAGCTGACAAATCTGCAACAAATTGGTGACGCTAATTTGTCAATATGGATCAAAATCTATGAGGAATATTTCCAGTACCACAAAGGATTAAGGCAGTTCTGATGGCAAAAGGGGGTCCAACCCGGTACTTGTAAGGTGTACCTAGTAAAGTGGCCGGTGAGTGTACTTCATTCCTGTAGTTGACTAACTGACAGAACTAGGTTTTAAGCTTGATTCCTATGGATAACACTCTGATAGAATGGGTTCCTTTGTATAAAAGCATATGTAATGTGTTTACTGTAGCTCTTTTGATTTCTAAATCTACCAACGTGAAAAGCACCTTTTCTGTTGTTACCCCTCAGGCAGTTTTTTCATTGTGTGTTTTCTCAATGACTGTAGACGCGTGCAGCAAACAGCTGTTTTAACTCTTAAGAATTAGTAATTACCATTTGCTCTCTTATTTCGAGATGTTATGTGCATGTGCGTGTGTTTCTGCAGGCAAGGAAGATCTGCTTGTCAAAGGAAACAGCTGTCGTTTGAGCAACAGAATGACTGCATGAAGAACAGAGGTAGAGAGATAAGGAGGTGTGGAGACGTATGCCGTCATGCTCTTTAAAAATAAACGACAGAACGGAGATTCACTTTCAAAACTAGCTTGTGTTCAATCAAAGCATCCTTTCATGTGAGTCGCCTAATCTGATGGATGGATATCTTGCTATATTCCACACCTGGTTGCGGGACGCAGGCCAAAACACACATTTTCCACACTCAGTCAGATGTTGCATGTAAGTTTTTCCCCAACATCCCTTGTCTGTAAACAGCAGTGCAGGAGGAGTTACGTGTCAAAGTTCAAATCCCGCTTGTTCATCCTTCATATCTTGCTTGTTCTGAAACAGCTGTGTTTGCCACGGCCCCCTCAGGATTTATGGTCCGCCTCTCCACACCTTCACTCATCCTTCATTCCTTTCCTCCATCAGGTGCATCCTCTTCCCCACCATTTAACTTCCTACAGTTACACTTTCACCTCTTTATGCACCTTTTCTTCTTTAATCTCTGTCTCTTGATCTCCCGAAGTCTCGACCCTTATTGTACCTTCCTTTAATTTCCACTCACCCCCTATATACCTGTCACGACCTGACACTCACAACTACCTCTTGAACTCTACTACCACCATCATCCCATCTGTTTTGCCCTCTCTCAACTTTACTTTTGCCATCATATTTCCATAATTTCCCCCTCAACCACTATCTATTTTGCTTTTTCCCTTTTCGATCTTTGTTCTGTGACTTACTGTATGTCGATATGTCATGAAAACAGAATTTTCACTATGTAAATTTCTCACCCGCAGAGCATAACTTCATTAAAATTAAACGTTGACTATTAAGTAAGGTAAGACTCGGGCTGGGAATGATTTTAGTTATAGGAACTCCATTTGGGGGAACAAATTAGCTCATATTTTTATGCACTTTTATACACTTACTCCCAGGACCATTTATATCGAAGTTGATATTTAGCAGCACCATATTGATGTTTCGTAAAATCTAGTTTTTATTAGGTGCACCAGGACATAAACCCATACACTAGGGACAATTTAGGTTACCAAATTCACCAACAACACATGCCTTTGGACTGTGGGGGAAACCGGAGCAAAACCACACAAACACATAGAGAACATGCAAACTCCACACAGAAATGCCAACTGACTCAGCTGGGACTCGAACCAGTGACCATTTTGCTATGAGGCGACAGCGCTACCCACTGCGCCACCGTGTCACCTGCTTTTATATACAGTTCCTTAAAAATATTGTCAAAAATATCCACTTTTTGGTGTTCACACCACAGGAACTAGGAACCATTTTTAGTTCTAGGAACTACATTAGCTTTTATTTCATAACAGGATCTAATATAGCACAATAAGAACTACAACAAAGTGCATGCTGATTGGGAAAAATGCATGCCACATAAACAGGGTTTCTGCAGGGTCTTACAAAAAAGACATTTTCCTTGAATTAACGCCTTAAAAGGTCTTAAATCAGAGTCTTAAATTCATATGATCGTGGCATTAATTTTTGTGATGAATTGTTTCATCGCGTTTCATCTTAAAATGAAGCACAATCGTAATTTGTAAAGTAAAAATCATCATTGTCATCATCGGCGCCTTCAGTGTTCTTGAGTATGTGTGCTTGACAATGAGCGTTATTAGGCTACTGTTTTCTTTAGGGATGTGATTGTACCTTACTACAGAGATTTCCTTATTTTTCTATGTTTGTAAGATGCACTGTGCATATAACACAATGATAATGTGAAGTACTAAAATTGACACATCAAGAAGACTTTTACTTTTGAATTACACTGCATATGCACTGCACGAATAAGTGGCGACATCTAGCGATGGTGTGTGGAGACTGATGTAAATAGAGACTTGCTGCAATTTTTACTATATTTATTTCAAGATGCCATATACTGCATTGGTTCAATAAGTTAAATTGTTCTCTTTATGGCTTAGCTAAGTTTTTTTAAAAATCCTGAAACAGTTTTACATGCTCGTTTATTACTCTATAAAATACCCATGCAATAAGAAGGTTCATTATTGACCATATTTGGATTGGTCAAGAATATTAATCAGAACATTCTAAATGATTTTGTAATTTGAATATGAAGAGTTTGAACATGTCTGATTCAATTATTGCTCAGTAGCCCATAATAAACAATATGGGTTTTGATATTTCAAAATAAAAATCCCACATACATAGTAAGTTAAATATAAACTTAAAAATAACTAAGGGAGGAAATTGTTTATTGCTGTCTCATAGGAAACGTTGTGGCTTATCAAATGCAGCCTGAGGCATGCATAATAATGACCTCAGAATCTGTTCTTCTGATGACGTGGCTGTTTATCAGGTCAGGATGAATGACCTAAAGTACCTGCAAATGATAAGGGTATGCCCTGTGAGTCATGTAAAATCTAGCTTGACTTTTTCTGGCAAATCTGTAAAGCCTGTAAGATAATTTGCATATTTAAACATTAAAGTTACTGTACGATAAGGTACTGTAGCAAAAGTGAAATTTGTTTTTAAACAAAGGGTAGTAAGTGGTCATAAATCTGAATAACTCCCTAGCGAATAAAAAAAATGAAAAACTTGGTGTAACATTGAACCTCAGTGGGCAAAATGGTGCAAAAGTGTAGCACATGACCTTTTAAACTCCTAAATTAGATTTTCTCCTCTCTCATGCTCCAGCCCTTCTCATCCTCCCTCCTTCAGAAGAAGGGATAAAAGCTGAGTGTAAGCACCCCTTCAGCGATACATTCCTCCATGCTCTATCTTTCTGATGTCTGTCTCTCTTTCTCCATCTGCAGGTCTGCCATTCACAAGCAGTATGTGCAAGAGTCTTTTACAAGAAAGAAGAAAGAGAAAAGAGCCGCTTTCTTCTCACTGCTCACTGTTGTGTGTGTGTGTGTGTGTGTGTGTGTGTAAGTTTGTGAGAGGTTGGGTCCCTTCATGAACTGTGCTGAGACCTGTCATAGGCCTTGAACACCACTGAAATTTGGCTGATGGCCAAACCCAAGCATGCAGCGACAGTCAGAAGATCTTCTGATGTACTTTTTCGGGCCTCTGTTCAACTCATTTTGCATTCCTTGTGCTGTTTTATGAGAACTCATTTTTTTAAAGTGATGACTGGTTGACATCAGGCTAGAATATTAGCAACTGCCATGTAACATAATGTGGGTGGTTGTCACACTCTTACTAGTGTTTTTAGTTTATTAAAATGCAGTTGGACAGTACAGTTGAGTATGGTTTGTATCCACATAGCAAAATATCTCCGGCCCAGCTCTGGCCCACACAATTAGCATTTGCTTGGCCCACATGCTGCAGTGAATTACGGTAAATGACTGGACCAAGTCTGGCTTCCAGCCAAGGGCAAAACATGGACCATATCTGGACCAAGTCTCAGCCAAGTTAATAACCCATAACTGAGCTTGAACTGGGCCAGATATGTTGGTGTGCAATGAAACTGATAAACCCATGAATCATTGCGATTTAGGTGTGCTATGGGCGTGCTTTTTCTCGAAGCGACCTGATTGGTGAAAATGTTTTCTTTATTTGAAAAAATAAAAATGTATTTTAAATGTGGGTCAAGTTAGGCCAAACTTACATGGCCCACATATCAATTATTAGCATCTGGACCAAATACTACATTTAACATATGGCCCAAGTATTCTGTGCCGCCTTAAAGAAGGTGCCACCTCTGCCAAACCAGGGCCATGTTTGGCCCACATGCTGTATGAATGCCTGCTGTATCAGATTTATGTCAAATCTGGGCCAGAATTCTCTGCTACCTGGGTAAGGTATTTGACTGGTTGTCATTATGTGGTTGTTGAACAGTACTACAAGTCAAAGCAAAAAAAAAATCTAGAATTCTTATAACTTTCTTTATGTGCTAGTTTTTTATGTGCTGTTTCCAATTGGTTCCTAAGTTGTTCTGAGTGAATTTCAAATTATTAAGTAGAATCAATGTAGTAGACACACTCGCTCCACGTCGTATGCACTAGATACTTTCTTATTGACATACCCATGGTTTTAGAAAACATTGTGCGATTCTGAGTGTGCTCCATACAGGTGAGTTGGCTTGACAAACTACCATTGGCACATTCCTCTCAATGCTCAGTGGAAGAAGAAAAAAAAACAGTTTTAACTCAGGCTGGTTTAAGATGTTTTTTTTCAGCAGGGCTAAGCTGGTTGGCTTGTTTTAGCTGGTTGGCCAGCCTGGTTTTAGAGGGGTTTTGGCCATTCCAGGCAGGTTTCCAGCCATTTCCAGCCAGGTCTTAACTGGTCAGGCTGGAAAATGACCAGCTAAAACCCCCTTGACCAGGCATAACTGGTTTTGGCTGGGCTCCCAGCCTGGCTAGGCTGGTCAAGCTGATTTTAGCTGGTCATCTCCCAGCCTGACTTGCTTGAGACCTGACATGGCAATTTTATACTGGATCTCTCTGATGAATTTATGTGATTCTTTTATCCTCACTTGTAAGTTGCTTTAAATAAAAGAGTTTACTAAATGAATAAATGTAATCCAATGGGATCCACATGGTTGCCAAGGTCATGTTTGGTTGCTAAGGTGTTCTTAGCATGCTACTCTGCAGTTACCAGGGTGTTTAGGTTTATTGCAAGGTAACTTGGGAGTGAGGGTGGTATTTACGCTTATTTCATGTGGACGCCATTTTAAAAAACTAAAACGAAGCTGCGGTGGTACGAAACTCTGAAACATAGGATCAGCACTGTAAACATTGCAACAACATGCTGTGGACTACAAACCTCCAGCTGTTGCCATGATTTTAAAATGCAGATATGGTGTAAACTTCACTTTAATATCCTTTAGTTAAGTTTAATTAAACTATTTAAAGAAAATTAGACATCACACAGAATCACTTACTCTTTAGGAGTAATACGCTTAAGTGTCCTCCTAGGCTTCAGTTCATGGCACCAGGTAAACACCGTGGGGACGCTTCCCTGCTTCAGCTTATGTAACCTGGTGCGCGATAAAACAATGCAGTCTTCTGTAGCACACCCTCGTGTTGTCTGTAATAGTGCTGTCCCAGTACTGAAATTTTAAAAACGTCCATTTCCCACTAACATTTAAGTGCCATTGAGCACGTTCTTAAACACTGCTGATTTGCATAGTATTCACCAGTGCTCAATAGAAATGACCGTGATTGAAGGTCATCAGTTCACCACACTTCACCAAGTGCAAACACAGATACCCGGGCACTGTAAACAGACAATGGAGTGTTTTAAAGCCGCGAAGATCAGTTGAGTCATGAGCGGATCGCTTGTCTGTGTTTGCACTCGGTAAACATCCGTGAATTGCTCAAGTTCATTAACTCGAGTTTAATAAATGGCATCTAAAACATGTGTTTGGGAAAGTAAACATTAGCTAACTAGTGCCATTTCCCTTAACGTAGCTGAAAATGAGGTCTGATATCTCTTTTTATTCCATTCAGAATGGACCTTCAGGTCACTCGGATGGCGGTAAAATGATAAATTTGTGTCTCTTTCTCTTCGTGTACAGCCAGGTACACAACGTTCCTGTGTGCTTGTAGCTAAATTTGAGGATAGACTCTCCTTGTAGCTTCAAGCGGTGCTCAGTGCTAAAGTTAGGGTGTGCATGCAGTATTCATGAATGCTCGCTCTCCATCATGGTGATGGACTACAGCTCTTTATATAGCTGCAGAACGACTGATGAGGGTCGTCTGCTGCTCCGAGACCTCCTCACTGTGACTGTGTTCGTGCCATTCATCATGTAAATGGCTCCATTTGCCAAGGAAAGACACAATTAGCCAGGAGACTAATGACTTAATGATCTACCCGGCTAGTGTTATCAGGATGTCAGACGCTGCACAAAATCCAATGAGTTAAATGTGCTGCTTCAGTAATAGGGGTTTAAGATGGTTGCTATGGCGTTGCTATGTGGTTGTAAGGATATGATGCATTTTCTACTTAATTAACAAGTCACGTTGCATAGAAGCATAGAAGATGTAAATGTAAACAAATGTAAGGCTGTTTCTCAATACCAAGTACTCAAATTTCAGACTTGCGTCCTTGGAAGTTCAGACTTGTCAAGTTCAGACTTGAAAGAATGAACTACTGAGGACACAAGGACACATTAGGACATTCCTAATTTTTAGAACACTAGGTTTCTAGGTTGTGTTTTTAGATCATTGATATGCAGTTTCTATGTTGTGATGGGTTGGGCAAAAATACATTGAAATGTGTTTTAAATTAAAATACCAAATACCTAAATTGGAAGTATATAAAATATATATTTATGAGGAGCATGCCATTTCTTTGCAAACCTTCCATTAACTGCCCTCTTTGTTCTCTTTATTTACCATTACACTAGTTCAGTTGATTAAGTAAACAATGTTAGATGGCTACAGGTTTTCGCTGCCCACTAATTCATACACAAAAGTGGAGATACTATACTGTATTTAGCCAGTTATCATATCAAATATACAAATCACTGTGATATCCCAGATTAAGGTTGCATATTAAATGAACAGAATGTCAGTTATGCTCACACCAGAAGTGTTGTTGGTGGGCAAAAAAATGGTACTTTAACACATATAGCCTATTGTATCTCTATCGATATGGTAAACTCTTTCCCTTTTGCAACACAGCAGTTGACTCTGATTTGACATAGAAAACATTGGGCAATATTTCATTCCTTTTGGGTGCATTTTGAGTTCTTATTGGGCGGATTATTTGTGGTTGGTTCCCCTGTGGTTGGTTCCCAATATGTTGCTATAGAAGTACTGTGTATCATGAGTTGTTTTCAGCACATTAATATGTGCTCTCTAGGCTGTTCTAGGATTGTATTTTATGGTTGCCAAAATGTTCTAAGCATTTCAGCTTGTTGCTATACAGCCTCTATGCTGTGATGGTTTTTCTGTGTTGTTTTTAGCATCTCGCTAGCTGTTAAAAGTATCTAGATGTTATTTCTAACATGCTGATCTGCAGTTGCTTGGTTTACCTGTTTTTCATTTTTAGCAGTGGCAGCGAGTGTGTTTATCACATGCTATGCAGTTGCTAAGGTGTTCTGGCCACACAATATGGTGAAGAATTTATCAGTACTTTAGCAACCTACTGCACAAATGCTTGTGTTGAAGTTGGACAAAGGTTAATGTTAACATTAAGCATGACTATATTACATAGGTGATAATTTCACAAGGTAATCCCAGAACTCAGATGCTTCTTAAAAAGTTTTTAAAATTGGTATTATCACATTAACAACCCAAAGGCTTCCTGATTTGGGTGCCTTAAGCAAAATCTTTGATGAAGTGTGTGATGAAAAGGTGAAATTAATGAGGAGGGAACAGATGCTCAGATGGATGTGTTCTAAGAAAATAACATCACTCACAGTACTCAGAAGAGAGAGATACAGAGAGATCAGAGGCTTATGCAAGTCCACAGAGATTTGCTCTCCATTAAAATGAGCAGAAACGCATGTGTGTGTATGTCTGTGTGTGGCAAGACAAACTCGGGTCAACTTTATTAAAAAGATTTAATGTGACATCATCTCTTCATTACGCTGATGATCTGACAGCATTAACAGACATCCAGAGAGGGGTTATTATAATGAGCAACGCATGCTAATACTATGTTAATGAAATGCAAATGCAAGGGTTAGATTAGAATATTATTGGTTCACATTGATATATGTGTGTATTATCATGAAATAATTTATGTATAATTATATTTAACTATAATTGAAATGGTTCGCGCTCCAGTTTCCTCCACAAGACCAAGGACATGTGGAATAGGTGAATTGGGTAAGCTAAACTGTCCGTAGTGTATGTGTGTGAATGAGTGTGTGTGTGGATGTTTCCCAGTGATGGGTTGCAGCTGGAAGGGCATCTGCTGCGTAAAACGTGCTGGATGAGTTGACGGTTCATTCTGCTGTGGCGACCCCAGATTAATAAAGGGACTAAGCCGAAAAGAAAATGAATGAATGAACTTAACCCAGCAGTTGGTTTAGTCTATATTACACCCAGAATTGGGTTGAAATAACCCAGCATTTTTACAGTGTAATATTGAAAGCTCAATGTTATAAATATCATTTAAAAAATTACAATTTATGAATAAATTAAACTGAGGATATAATTTAATATAACATATAAATGTAAATAATATATTTAGCTAAGTTAGCATGCTAAATTGACAGTCTTTAAGCAAGACTACTGTAATTCCTTATTTATTTGATGTTTTTCATTTATAACTGTCACATGTCTTTGTTTTTCTCCTTTAGTTTACAAGTGTGTGTGTGTGTGTGTGTGTGTGTCTGTCTACACACCGAAACAATACTGGAATGTGAGGAACGCAGCTTGCACTTCCTGTGTTTTCATCTTGTCGCTAGGTACCATTTCCTGTCCAAGAAACGGAAAACACGGGACTCGGTCACAAAATATCACACACATACACACACACACATGCATTCACTCACAAACACACACCAAAACATGTTTTATGGCGGGTTGTGGCACTGTGACCCTCACTGGCACAAATGGGGTCACTCATAAGTGTGTTTTTCATGTTTTAGTCGTGCACTCGAACATTCTCCTAATGTCTGCGTTCACATCCTTCATGCTCACTCATGAAAAATGCCTTTGTCTTGTGCTGGAGGGGATGGAGAAAAGGGAAGCAGATATTTTCATGAGCACGATGTTCCTGTTTTTCTAAAAGTTGGAGTAAATATGTAGCTGACTATAGTGTGTGTGTGTGCGTGTTGAACAGTAGCACCTGTGTTCTTGCGTAACTCTCTCCTCCAAGCGCTTCACCGTTGTCGTTATTGTTTCCACTGTCTTGTTGTGTCTTTCACAAGGCTGATGCCATTTCAGTGTGATCATATCTTCAAGTCTGGGCTCACAATCAACAGCTCTGAAATGTTTAGTCACCGCTCATAAACTGTTGGTTGCTTAACGATTGGGAGTCTTCAGATGGGAGTCTTCTACCCCATAATGACAATGTAAAAAAAGAGTTTTTTGAAATTGTTGCAAATTTATTACAAATAAAAAAACCTGAAAAATCCCATGTACATCAGTATTCACAGCCTTTGCCGTGAAGCTCTAAATTGAGCTCAGGTACATTCTGTTTCCACTGATCATTCTTGAGATGTTTCAGCAGCTTTATTGGAGTTCACCTGTGGTCAATTCAGTTGGTTGGACATGATTTGAAAAGGCATACACCTGTCTATACAAGGTCCCAGGGTTGACAGTGCATGTCAAAGCACAAACCAAGCATGAAGACAAAGAAATTGTCTGTAGACCTCCGAGACAGGATTGTCTCGAGGCACAAGGCTGGGGAAGGTTACAGAAAAATTTCTGCTTAAGTGGAAAATGGTTGTAATCACCAGGACTCTTCCTAGAGCTGACCGGCAATCAAAGCTGAGTGATCGGGGGAGAAGGGCCTTAGTCAGGGAGGTGATCAATAACCTGATGGTCACCCTGTCTGAGCTTCAGCGTTCATCTGTGGAGAGAGAACAACCTTACAGAAGGACAACCATCTGTGCAGCAATCCACCAATCAGGCCTGTATGGTAGAGTGGCCAGACAGAAGCCACAGCCCACCTGGAATTTGCCAAAAGGCACCTGAAGGACTCTCAGACCATAAGAAACAAAATTCTATGGTCTGAGGAGACTAAAATTGAACTCTTTGGAGTGAATGCCAGGCGTAATGTTTGGAGAAAACCAGGCACTGCTCATCACCAGGCTAATACCATCCATGGTGGTGGCAGCATTATGCTGTGGGGATGTTTTTTAGTAGCAGGAACTGGAAGACTAGTCAGGATAGAGGGAAAGATGAATACAGCAATGTAAAGAGACATCCTGAATGAAAACCTTCTTGAGATAGCACTTGAGCTCAGACTGAGGCGACGGTTCATCTTCCAGTAGGACAATGACCCAAACCACACCGCCAAAATATCAATGGAGTGGCTTCACAACAACTTGGTGAGTGTCCTTGAGTGGCTCAGCCGGAGCCCAGATGTAAATCCTATTGAACATCTCTGGAGAGATCTGAAAATGGCTGTACACAGTCACTTCCCATCCAACCTGATAGAGCTTGAGAGGTACTGCAAAGAGGAATGGGCAAAAATTCCCAAAGACAGGTGTGCGAAGCTTGTGCCATTAGATTCAAAAAGACTTGAGGCTGTAATTGCTGGCATCTTGTTTTCTTCATGTTTTGTGTTCAATAGAAGATATAAATGTAAAGGTTTACAACCACCTGTGGGCAAGTAAATACTGAGGAAATTATTCATTTTTGGGTGAACTATGCCTTTAAGAGGCTGCATCCTGGCACAGTGCACATTCGCCTAACAGCAAGAAGGTCGGTGGTTCGAGCTTCGGCTGGGTCAGTTGGCGTTTCTGTGTGGAGTTTGCATGTTCTCCCCGTGTTCGCGTGGGTTTCCTCCGGGTGCTCTGGTTTCCCCCCACAAGTCCAAAGACATGTGGTACAGGTGAATTGGGTAGGCTAAATTGTCCGTAGTGTTAGTGTGTGAATAAGTGTGTATGGATATTTTCCAGGGATGGGTTGCAGCTGGAAGTGCATACGCTGTGTAAAACATATGCTGGATAAGTTGGCGGTTCATTCCGCTGTGGCGACCCCAGATTAATAAAGTGACTAAGCTGAAAAGAAAATGAATGAGACTGATTTTGTGGCCCAGAGTCACGTATAGGACATTCTACCAGAAACGTACATTATCTGTCCCTGAAATATACACATAAACACAGTGAATAAAAAGTATTTCATCCCAAAAATGTCTAAAATGGACTGATGGTTGATTTCTGTGAGTTGTTCTGTAAAGGAATAAGTCATTCATTTGGTTCTCAGATTTTTGTTCTTTATTAAAAAACACTTTACAAATGTACAAACCCTGTCAATGTCCTTGTCTTCGACCCAGCTTTAATAGTTCTGTTATGCTAAGTTGTTATATTTCACATCAATTGATTAAAAACATTAAATTATAAATACATTCTACACATAAATACTACAAATATATAATACAAATAAATTTACAATTGTCCCATTGTTTCTGTCAGTCCAGTCACATTTGCATTAAATTTAACATGAAATGTGTGCAATACACCTTTAAGGCTATGACTCAAAGGAAGTGACATCATTTGATGTAGGAGAAGCTGACAGTGATCAAGAATGTGTTCTATCATTGAATTGTATGATTTTATGCTTATTTCTGTATGTTTTTTGAGGACGACAAGCTAAAGGTAAGGCCCTGTCACATTTGAAAGTGTACGTTTCTGGTAGAATGTCCCATATATGAAATTAAAATAGCAATTTTGTCTAATTAAACTAATTTTCTGCTATAAATCATAAGGTAACCCACAATCGTCAAATTAAGATTAGCTAACATTTCACAGCGTAGTTTTTCTCCACTCCTGATCCTTCCTTTGGCCACCGTGACCTTTACTTGCCCTATTGGATACAAATTACCAAGTGTGTAAAAAAAGTCCGATATCCTTTTTCTGGTGTTTACAAATTGTTTATATAGGGCTGTGCTGTAATAAATGTGTTGAGGAGCAGACACTTCATTAGTCAGCTCTACTGAGTCACTGGACTGTGGACAACAGCCTGATGAAGCACTCACACAGCCACACACACACACACATACACAACCCAGAAATATCCTATCATGATCAAGTGGGAACAAGGGAAATGGTGGAGAAAGGGCCTAGTAACCCAACGAGATGACAGGAGAGTGAATTAAAGCCCAATGTTGCGGCTACAGGAACTAGCGCTGACAGCTCAGGATTAAACAGAGTTGTGCTGAGGGAATTTGGGAGACAAAACGCAAACCCAGAGACACGGCGAGCGAAGGAGTGCGAGAGAAGGTCGGAGGTCAAGGATCCAATTAACACGAGGCTCTCAGCGCTGCGATGGGTTAAAATATCTCAAACCATCAGCGCATTTTAACACCAGACACCTCTATGGCAACCGCAATCTAAATAAAACAACAGCCGAGGACTGGAGGGACAACACCACGTTTCACAATTCACATTTCGTAAGACTTTCACAGGCCTTTTTCTAAGGAGACGTTCCGCTTTTTTTGGCATTTGTTGACTGCGTGATGGATGGGGCTTCTCTTTTGTTTTCTGCTGAAGGTTTGGAGGGCAGGATGGAAGGAAGAGTGGAGGCAGCTGATGTCTTATTAACTTCTCCAAACTGTGAAATGAGAAGGAAATGGAGGTGGACTTTCGACTATACAAGCACATTTAATTTTATCTCAAGAACTTCACAAAGTACATTTTAAAATTGGATACAAACAGGTGAAACCCTGGGGGGAGGGGGATGGGGATATGTACTTGCCTATAAAGTGTCCTTGTAGATGCTAGGATGTAGTTGCCTGACGTTTCTACTGTACATAGATATCAGTGTTTTGTGTATTGTCTTACTGGCTAAGGTCTGTGGTCAAGATTGTTTACACAATACCATATTAAAAGTGAAATCATTTTTATAGGTTTTTGCGGGTTTATCTATATGAGAGCAGCATTTTGGGGTGCCTGAAAAAGCAAACATTTGAAGCTTTGAAAGTGCAGGTTTTTGAAAAAGATGCTGTTATCGTCTCTGTGTAAACTGTAAAAGACATGGACGTAATATCCTTTATGTCCCCTTGAGGTTTCTGAAGAGCTCATATTAACCCTGCTGAAAAATCCAGCTTAAACCAGCCTAGGCTGGTTGGCTGGTTTTAGCTGGTTGACCAGCCTGGTTTTAGAGGGGTTTTGGCCATTTCCAGGCTGGTTTCCAGCCATTTACACCCTGGTCTTAGCCTGGTTTAAGCTGGACATAGCTGGTTCTGGCTGGGCTCCCAGCCTGGCTAGGCTGGTCAAGCTGGTTTTAGCTGGTCATTTTCCAGCCTGACCAGCTAAGACCAAGGTGGAAATTGCTGGAAACCAGCCTGGAAATGGCCAAAACCCCTCTAAAACCAGGCTGGTCAACCAGCTAAAACCAGCCAACCAGCCTAGGCTGGTTTAAGCTGATTTTTTCAGTAGGGAAGCTACAAGTGGCCGTGGCCAGCTGTCGCTATTTTGTTCGCAGGTCATCGCGCCGACTGGGGGTAACCAAAAAAAGGGCAAAGAGGTGGAGCGTGAGCAGAGCTACACATGCCTGCTAGGCTTTTCTTTGGGAGAAACGCTTAATACGTCATTACCTGCAAGTCGTTTGTGTTCTGACCACATGTGCTTGGCTGTACACTATATCAATAGTGTTTAGTCTTTTAAAAACACTGTAATACATTGAGCCACTAAGCATTGTTCTTATGACGTTTTTCAACAGGAGGAACACGCTAATTACTGTCAAATACTTAAAATATAGGCTGTGTTAGTAAATACAAGGCTATTAATGAAATCCAGGCAGAACACTGTATGACAACGCTTCAGATAACTGTTCTAAAGCCTACAGCTAATCAATCTGTCAGATTCTGGAGTGCTTTACTGGTCTAAAAAAAAAAGCAGCTAATCAGCCGAAATGACATGATTGCCATTCATGTGGCCACACCCTTAATTATGCTAGGGTTTCTGCAGGTTTTATTCAGTCAAATGTAAGACTTTTAGGACCTTTTTATGACCATAAAAACGAAATTTTAGACTTATACAAGATTTTCTTTTTAGCAATTTATAACCAGGATTATCATTAGGAATCATATAATAGTTTTTTTGTTTTCTTTACTTTTTTCATTAGAGAATTTGCTGTAAAAATGTCTAACAGCTGTTGTGAATTGTACCTCCTTGCAATGAAAAATGTAAATATAAAAAATAAGGTTTTATTGAGATGGATTGTTGGTGATTGGATGGATGTTGGCCCGATTGAGTATAGGTTTACTTTGACAAAACAAAATCAAGACCTGTTTAAAATGATTTAAGACCTACAACACAATATTTCAGTGAATTTAAGACTTTTTAAGGTCTAAAATTAACTTTTTTTAAGACCTAGTGAACACCCTGTATGCAGACTTAATATATAAATGGAATGGATGAGTTATAAAAAAATTCACCCCCTCACAGCTGTCATGAAGTGTAATATTAGCTATATGAACCAAAGTAGTTTTTTTGTCCCAGGCTATAAACACAGTTTTTTCTGTTGTAAAGTTGGCCATTTTAACATTGGGGTCAATAGAAATCTGCTCTATTATGGAGCCAGACCTAGAGGAATATTGATGAATTGCAGTCTCAGTTACTTCCGTATTAGCTTCATGAGGGAGAGTGTGATGTTGCTGCTTGGTGTAAACTATGCAGATGCGCAGATGTGTAGTGTTTCTTTACTAAGTGACATCGCCACCTGCTGGTTTGGCATGTAGCCTATAACAGTGTTTCCCAACCCTGTTCCTGGAGGCACACCAACAGTACATATTTTGGATGTCTCCCTTTTCTGACCCATTAACTTCAGGTGTTGGAGTCTCTTCTGATGTTATGATAAGTTGATTCAGGTGTGTTTGATTAGGGAGAGGTTGAAAATGTGTACCGTTGGTGTGCCTTCAGGAACAGGGTTGGGAAACACTGGCCTATAATACAGCATTTCTGCACTTAGTACGACTTGCAAGGGATTATGGAATAGGGATGAGCTCTTTTGAATGAAATGCATTGAGTGACACGAAACTTCCGAAGGATCACGGGAGTCTGAAGTATCCATCAGTACACTTCAAAATCCTCCATTCTGAAGGGAGCCTTTAATGTGGCTAGTTTTGAGCACTTTGGTTTGGAAAGACACTTCAATATGGTGGCCATGGTCGTTTTCACTCTAAAGTGCCTTTCGGAGGGTGATATATCTTGTTTGAAATGCACTATGGATCCATGTGAATAGGAATCATTTTGAAAATTTTGCAATTATTCAGCTTCATCAAATTTTGGTTATCAGATTTGGTAGTATTTATCAGGGGGCGCGACAGCTGAATGAATCATCAATTATTCTGGCATATGTTTTATGCAGCGGATGCCCTTCCAGCCGCAACCCAGTACTTGGACACACCCCATACACACTCATTCATACATACACTCATACACTACGGCCAATTTAGTTCTTCCAATTCACCTATTCCGCATGTTTTTGCACAGTGGGAGAAACCAGAGCACCCAGAGGAAACCCACATGAGCAAGGGGAGAACATGAAAGCTCCACACAGAAATGCCAACTGACCCAGCCGGGACTTGAACCAGCGAGTTTCTTGCTGTGAGGCGACAGTGCTAACCACTGAGCCACATTGCTACCCAATGCTGCAATCTGTACGTAAAATTAAAACACGAAATCCAACAAATTATTAAGACTACAAATTAAATCAAGACGAAATCAAGTGAAACTGAAAATATGCCTAATGTTAACTTAAAATGTGTTTGCTTTTCAGTTTTACATAAAAATGATTATACACTATTATTAAAAGGCAGTCTGGAATACTCTTTTCTAATTGGTCAGTCGTGAGCTTCCAAGGTATGTTATTCCAAGATAACTACTGCTGAATATGATTATCCAGGTACTTCGAATTTGCGTCAGG
This sequence comes from Danio aesculapii, assembly GCF_903798145.1. Taxonomy (NCBI): domain Eukaryota; kingdom Metazoa; phylum Chordata; class Actinopteri; order Cypriniformes; family Danionidae; genus Danio; species Danio aesculapii. Next base: position 31,693,683 of record NC_079456.1, on the reverse strand, counting down.
CTGCCGATAAGCCTGTCGAGTATTTTTTTTTCTGCAGTAACAACTGCCAGGATACACTTTATAAAGATTTCAGGAGTATCGTTACTAAAAACTTAATATATTAAATAAAAAATAATGTTTTTAACTTTTATTTAATGTTTACAATGCAAATCCAATTAGATCCACTTATTTGGTAAACAAAGCAAATCTCATTAAATACATCTACTAAAAGAAAGAAAAAATTACTTTACAAACTGTATTGTAAATAAATCATAGGAATATTTTTTTCATATTAGTCAATATTATTACTGGAATTCATTTAAAAACTGAATAAATATACATTTACACAAGTAAATAAATAGACTTTACAATAGGCTAAAAATCTGCGGAAATCTGCACATTACTGAGCTCGCAGATTCCGTGTGGGCCAACTTATTATATTATATTATTTGTAGATCAGAAGTCTGAAGATTTTTTTTTTTTCTTTTTTAAATGTTTCCCAAATGATGTTTAACAGAGCAAGAAAATTTTCACAGTATGTCTGATAATATTTTTTCTTCTGGAGAAAGTCTTATTTGTTTTATTTCGGCTAGAATAAGAGCAGTTTTTAATTTTTTAAACATAATTTTAAAGTCAAAATTAGTACCCCCTTTAAGTAAATTTTTTTTCTACTGATTACAGAACAAACCATCGTTATACAATAACTTGCCTAATAACCCTAATCTGCCTAGTTAACCCAATTAACCTAGTTAAGGCTTTAAATGTCACTTTAAGCTGAACTAAAATATTATTTACTGTCATCATGGCAAAGATAAAATAAATCAGTTATTGGAAATTAATTATTAAAAATATTAATGTGAACTATTAATGTAGAAATGTGTTGGAAAAATCTTCTCTCTGTTAAGCAGAAATTGGGGGGAAAAATAAACAGAGGGGGCTAATAATTCTGACTTCAACTGTAGCTATTATATAGGAATATTACATAGGAATGTTTTGCAAAACTGCAATGAATTTTTTCTTTTTTTTTTTTAGATTTTATAGATCTCCTCACCTGATGTGCATTAAACTCGCATAATTCTTTAAAGATATTGTTATGCATTCATTTGTAGAAACCTGTTCTCTTTTCAAGATGCAGGCACTATTATAAGACGCTATATTGCGTTTCACAGCTCAAAAAAGGCTGATCTGTTCATTTGGAAAATCTGAATCAAGTTCTTACTTCTGTGAAAAACTACAACCTTCCAGAAACTCATCATGCATGGCAACTCCTAGCAAAATAAATGGCTTTCCTTGACATTAATGTCTTGATAAAATGCTTATGTCTCCTTTGATTAAATCTATGGCTGCAATAGCTTATACAAAAATCTACCAACATCCATCATCATGAAAAGTTTTGCCAGGTAAAACTGGTTAATGGAAAGGCTGTCCTTTCGCAATAGTTTTCTATGGACATCTATAAAATATTAGCTTAAGATATTCTGGTCTCTAAATATGGTGATAAAATCATTTTTTTTTTAAATTTACTAAGAAGTAATTGTGGTAAAAATGTGATTTTACCAGCCTGATCTCACGAGAAAACATAAGTATTTTACGTTTTGTCAGTTTAGTGGCTAATTCGTACGAATTTGTATGAGTTCATTCATACGAAATTGTACGATTTTAAAAAGGAGGCGTGGCACCTAACCCCACCCCTAAACCCAACCGTCATTGGGGGATCAGCAAATCGTATGAAAATGTACGAATTAGATCGTACGAATTCATACGAATTAGCCTCTAAATCAAAAAGTTACGAATTGCCGTGAGATTGTGCTGGATTTTTCCCCAAACACTTGTAGCTTGATTGTAGATAGCTTTAGCACATAACTAAATGCAACTTATTTCAAAAAATAAAATAAGCCTGCATATTTATTGTACTTCGACTTACAGTAGAAGTTAGTTTAGTGTGCAGTGGCATTAGGCGTCTTATGCATGTTAATGTTTTCATGGTGTGTTGCAAAAACTGTGGCTAAAAGTGTGAATGAGGTAGCGTGTATTAAATGGAAAATGCTAAGTGCTAATAGTTTCATTCAGCATTTTTCTTGACAGTAGGGTGTGAATGATTGTGACATGCAGTAAATCTAAACTACTTGTGAGAAAGAAAAGGGAAACGTCAGGAAAAATACCATCCACACCCAAACACTTGCACACACACACAGAATTTCAAGACCGCTTTGAACACATGCACAGCGTGCGAGGAAATGTCAGCGAGTGTGAGCGATTGAAGAGTGAGATAAGCATGTGTTAGCAGGTGTTAAGACAGCTCTGCTTGTGTGTGTGTAAAAGAGAGAGAGAGTGAGTTGTAAGTTAGCTTTAACTATGCTAATGAGGGCCACATTTTAAAAAGTATCCTGACAAATAGTGAAACATCGTAAACTGACTTGTGAGGACATTATAACAGTTCTTATTTTTAAAATTAGTTTAGATCCAGGTTAGCTACGCTAAAAAAAGTGGACAAATGGCAAGATGCTGCCTGAAAAAAACAGTCACTACCCGTTTACAAAAACTAACAGATCCATTGTTAATATTTGCATGGATTAGATTTGCTATGGTATTTTGTAGACTGTTGATGCTATAATTAACCTGGTTGTAGCCTAATAATCTGTCCAAAAAGCGATGTGACCAGTAAATCTCAAGAACAAAACAATGAAGCCTAAATACAGTAACAAAAAATTAAAGAGCATATTAGACACCCCAGCAAGTGCGTAAGAGTAAAGTACGAACTAGATTTACTTTAAAATATACGTTAAAGTTTATTATTAAGCCATCTGGAGTCGTTTTTAGTCATAAAACTGTACTTCCACATCTGAAAAATCGCCAGACCGGAAGTGACGTTGGATGAGGCAGATCGCACATATAAACAGTATGAAGACAACTGATCGCGGTGCACGTTTGGATGCTGAGATAAGATATTCTGAGATATTCACACAAACGACAGACCACAGCCGTACAATTATGAGCCTGTGGACAGACCAGCAGACAGAACAGCAGTCAGAGGAGAGTAATTGAGCTGTATTGTGAAGAGAACAGAGTAGGTTCTCAATGTGAAACCAGTGTTGGCTTAGACAGATATGTTAGCTAACGAAGTCTTATCTGGCAATAGCAAAGCTAGTATTGATCATCTTTATGTATTAATAACTACCAGTAACAGAAACTTTGTGAAGTTTAATTTTAAACTAATTTCAAGAGGAGCACGTGCTCATGATTGACCCAGCTGGCCCACATTAGCTAATCATGATCCTCCAATCAACGGATCCTAAGTCACTATATATATATATATATATCCTCATTTCCTTTCTACAACTATCTTCGCCTGGAAGAAACCCCCCTCCTCCACCGTTATCCAGAATGGGCGGCACGGTGGCCCAGTGACTAGCACTGTTGCCTCACAGCAAGAACACCAATAGCGTTGGGTCCTCGCTGGACCATCTAGTATTTCTTTGCGGAGTTTGCATGTTCTCCCCGTGTCCGCGTAGGTTTCCCCCGGGTTCCCCGGTTTCCTTCCACCATCCAAATGTGCTCTATATTACAAATAAGTCTAAATCTTTTTTCTAATGTCTTACTCTCAGGAAGTTCGCCTTGGCCTCAGCAGAGTTTGAGATCGACCTGAGCTCAATCTCCACTCGCCCTGCGAAAGGGTGGAGCCCTGGGCCCGAGGATCCCTTGAGCTCATGGCTCTCTCCTGGGACAGCATGCCAAACAAGCTATGTATAAATCGTGAGCTAAGTGTGAACTCTTGAATGAGCATTTAACAGAGTTATACCATATTGTGCCTATTTTTTAATTGATAAGTGAATGCAAAACACAAATAACACAGAACCTCTGGAATAATGCAGAAACATTTAAACAAGGTACTTGAAAATCTTTTTAACATACAAAAGGTTTTCAGAGCTTTTGTATTACAAAAAAATACCATCAAATATTAAAACAATTTAAATGAGTTTTTAAATATGTGTCTTTTTTGTGTCTGTTTTTTTTTTTTTTTGCCATGGGTATAAGATGATCCGTATTGGATCCCATTTTGGCAAACATAGATTGTACCCATTGCTAATATGATTTCGCTATTTAGAGTTTGCAAATAATACTGTTATGAAATTATATTATGAAGGAGAAAGTCCGAATGTGCGAAAATAAAACCAACTTTTCCTTTATGTGTAAGTTCACATACCCTGCCGTACAGGTGCAGTTCGCTGTCAGAATCCTGTCGTTTTGCGTGTTGGTGATTAATTACCTAGGCCTTGTATAATGTTAACTCCGTCTTCTTTCCTTGTCTTTGGCTAGGCAGAATCTCGGTTTTTAGCTCTACATAGTGTTGAATCTGGTCATCCTGGAGCATTATTCCTTGCACATGACCACACAGAACAACATTGTTGGCATCTAAAGACTTGTAGCTCTTTAACTTCTCTCTTGTAAAATCACTTGGAGCTTCAATGAGATTGTATATTTGGAGCTGGATGCTTGGTCATTTCGTCTTATCCAATATTCATCGGGCGCGTCCTATCGCAAATCGACCTGTCAGATGAACGCCGCTCACTTTAACGTTAATTTTGCTGAATCACTGTGCTTATCACTGGGTGACGAGCTGTTATAATATGCTGAAAGCATTATGTAAATAATATATATATATATATATAATGTGTAATCAATATATCTTATTTCTAAGATAACAACAAACTCTGTACCGCATCGGATGTCATTCCCTCGCTGTAAGAATATCAATCGATGTCAATGTTAATGAGGGTTCAATGTATGGTTAAAGTGGTATGCCATGTAAGTTGTGCCTAAAAGTAGTTCTCGCTGTGGATTTGTGGGTCTGTGTGTGTGTATTTTCAGTGCTGTCAGTCATAGTGAAACAACATGTAGCCTACCTCAAAGCGGATGCTTGTTTGCGTGGGGTCGTGATCTCTCTCTCTCTCTCTCTCTCTCTCTCTCTCTCTCTTTCTCTCTCTCTCTCTCTCTCACACACACACACACGCGCGAGCAGTCGTGGTGCAGTCGAAAGGTCTCTGAATCTTTTTGGGTGGGCCAGCCTCGACTCAATGCTTTCTGAGAGGAAAAGAAATTCAAACCAATGGAGACAGACAGACAAAATTGGCACAGTATAACTATGGAGCCAGATCAGTCTCAAAAATATTACATTTATAAAATAAATGCAGCGCTATTCACATTTACAAAATCCAATTTGTAAACACAATTTGTAAATTCACAAGTAACAATTATAAATATTTACACCGAATGTATTGAATTAGCAAATTTTTAAATCGTATTTAAAATTTATGAATTGGATTTGTGTATTTTTGAATCGTGTTTTGAATTTACGAATTGGATTTGTGTATTTTTGAATCGTGTTTTGATTTTATGAATTAGATTTGTGTATTTTTGAATCGTGTTTTAAATTTATGAATTGGATTTGTGTATTTTTGAATCGTGTTTTGAATTAACGAATTAGATTTGTGTACTTTTGAATCGTGTTTTGAATTAACGAATTAGATTTGTGTACTTTTGAATCGTGTTTTGAATTTATGAATTGTATTTGTGTATTTTTGAATCATGTTTTGAATTTATGAATTAGATTTGTGTATTTTTGAATCGTGCTTTGATTTTACGAATTGGATTTGTGTATTTTTGAATCGTGTTTTGAATTTATGAATTGTATTTGTGTATTTTTGAATCGTGTTTTGATTTTACGAATTAGATTTGTTTATTTTTGAATCGTGTTTTGATGTTATGAATTAGATTTGTGTATTTTTGAATCGTGTTTTGATTTTTTGAATTAGATTTGTGTATTTTTGAATCGTGTTTTGATTTTACGAATTGTATTTGTGTATTTTTGAATCGTGTTTTGAATTTATGAATTGTATTTGTGTATTTTTGAATCATGTTTTGATTTACAAATTAGATTTGTGTGTTTTTGAATCATGTTTTGATTTTACGAATTAGATTTGTTTATTTTTGAATCGTGTTTTGATGTTACGAATTAGATTTGTGTATTTTTGAATCGTGTTTTGATTTTTTGAATTATATTTGTGTATTTTTGAATAGTGTTTTGATTTTACGAATTAGATGTGCTTATTTTAGAATCGTCTTTTGATTTTATAAATTGTACTTTTGAATCGTGATTTAAATAATGAATTGCATTTTGTAAATGTTATTGTGTTGTGGATGTATGAATTTTATTTTGTAAATGTATTATTTTTGAGACTGATCTGGCTCCATACAACACAATGAGGGAGAAACACTCAATATACAGTACATTCCCAAGGTACGTAACTTTAAAAAAAGTATGAAAGTAGAACGTCACGCTTCTCCATAGACATGTTTGTATACAGTGAGTCAAGCAGTAGCCTATATGTGTCAGATATCTTGTCACACAGATATATTAGTCACACACAGAGATTAGGTCATGCCATTAAACCGATTAAAGAGTTACTGTTCAGATTAACTATCAGATTTAACACTGGGATGAATGCTGTGATCATACAGTTTAATTGAAACTGGATGACTTTAAAAGGATGGTTCACCCACAAATGAAAATTTACCCACTATCACTCTCAAGTGATTTCAAATCTTTGTGTGTTTCTTTCTTCTGTTGAACATAAAAGAAGATATTTTATTTTGAAAAAAAGCTGAACCTGTCACCTTCAACTTCTGAAGTAGGAAAAACTAATACAATGTAAGTCAATGTTTTTTAGCTTTCTTTAAAATATATTCTTTTGCGTTCAACAGAAGAATCTCCGACAGGTTTGGAGCAAGTATAGGGTGAATTTGACAGAATTTTTATTTTTGGCCAAACTATCCCTTTAAGACAGGTGTATATTTTATTTCTGGTTTATTTACGTGTTTCCTTTTCTTTTGTGTTGCATTTATATATGTACACCAGACATAGCCGTTTTATGTGTATATTTTGGAGGATTTTACAAAAGCATTTGCTCATATACCATTTCATGGATTCCTTTATGTACCAAGCACACAATGTCATAAGATGTTATTATTAGTTTAGATTTAGGTCATGACATTAGGTGACCAAAGTTCAATGTCTAGCCAGGATCTAAGGACAATGTTATTTTGACGTCCAATAACGACGTCAAATGACGTTGATATTTGGTTGATTTTAGGTTGTGTTGGAAAGTGAACAAAATCCAACGTCAAGCCAACATCTTAAACTAATGTCACATTGACATCAAATACTGACTTTTATTTGTCAGGTATGGCAACCAAAATCCAACATCTGATAGACGTCATAGTGGTAACGTCCACACAATGTCATGCTGTAACATCATTAGACGTTAATATTTGGTTAATATTAGGTTGTGTCTGAAAGTGAACAAAACCCAACGTCAAGCCATCTTAAACCAATGTCATATTGACGTCAAATACTGACATTTATTTGTCAGTTATGGCTACCAAAATCCAACATCTGATAGACGTCATAGTGGTAACGTCCACACAATGTTATGCTGTAACATCAGTATACATTGGTATTTGGTTAATATTAGGTTGTGTTGGAAAGTGAACAAAATCCAACGTCAAGCCATCTTAAACCAATGTCATATTGACGTCAAATACTGACATTTATTTGTCAGTTATGGCTACCAAAATCCAACATCTGATAGACGTCATAGTGGTAACGTCCACACAATGTCATGCTGTAACATCATTAGACGTTAATATTTGGTTAATATTAGGTTGTGTTGGAAAGTGAACAAAATCCAACGTCAAGCCATCTTAAACCAATGTCATTATTGACATCAAATACTGACTTTTATTTGACAATATGGCAACCAAAATCCAACATCTGATCGACGTCAAAGTGATAACAGCCACACAATGGCAATCTGTAACATTAATAGACTTTGATATTTGGTTGATTTTAGGTTGTGTTGGAAAGTGACAAAAATCCAATGTCGAGGCAACATCTTAAACCAACGTCATATTGATGTCAAATACTGACATTTATTTGTCAGTTAGGGTGACCAAAATATAATGTCTGATAGACGTCATAGTGGTAACCTCCACAGAACGTCAAGCAGTAACATTATTTGGTTGATTTTAGGTTGTGTTGGACATTGACACCAGCCTGACGTTGCATTTTGACGTCAACCCGATTTTCATTAAAAAAAAAATAAATCAGCGTCCCCACAACATTGGAGTACAACATCAATAGTACAAATTAAATCTAATAAATGTATTATAATCAAAAATTAACCTAGTTTCTAAGGGCATTTTTAACCTTCATATGGGCCAATTTTTTACTTGTGTGTTCCTTGAATTTTAGGGTAAACATTTGAATGCTGAATCATTGTTTCAGTTAAATCAGAATACTTGTAAATGTTTTGTCAATTACTGATACAGTAGCCTATGTAGCCAATTACAGATACAGTAGTTATATTTTAGTGGCATGTGCACTTACAAAAGCTCGCATTATAATGACTGAAGCTGCCAAATGAATATTGCTCTTACTTTGTAGCTGCACTGTTGATTATGATGATAATTCATAAATTCGGTCAGTGACCACATGCACCCAACAAAACTTTGCCTGTTATTTTCCAGTGCCTATAAGTGTAATAGAAGTGTTACTGATTATAAAGCTTCCCTCTGAAAAAAGTAATGAGAAAACTCATAAAATGTGCAAAGCTGCAAAATTAAAAAGAAAAATTTAAGACTTTTTTTTTTTAATTCTCAAGCAGTAGTGACTTTAATTTCGGACACCAATGAAGTCATTTTTATTTTTGTAGGATTGTCGAATTTCTGTCCCTATCTTTCTGCTAATGTCACTCTGTGTCTCGTGTGAATGCTCTGGGCATCTGTCCCTTTAAGAGTATGTCCTTACACAGAGCTGCTAAATCTGGCACAGCTTCGTGTGTAGCGTTACCAGCTCTGCGCGATCTGATGATTATGACACTTGGACATTAGGCCTTATTCCACCCATGCATTATCGGCTCCATCTGAATCAGCAGTGCCAGCCAAAACACACACAGCACACAAATGTATAAATAATGCACACAGAATTTCATAGCCAAAACACACTTCTAGCGGCCCAGGAACACATACTGAGTTGATTCAGCACTAAGTGTCACAGGCCAACTGAGAAAAATGTGTACAAAACCTTTGTAGACATTTCAGTTAGATTTAATGGCGCTACATATAGCAGTGATTTCTTCATAAATACCAGGAGCTGTTCTCAAAGAAAGCCTGATTGTTTTTCCATCAGAAATTTAGTGATGTAGGAAGTGTAATGTACCAAAATGGACCCAGATCTGTATGCTAATATTCTAAAGCATTAGATCTTTTGGATATTTGGTTAGCATTAGCATCAGTGGAAACATCAATCACTGGAAATTGTTTCAGGTACACTGTAAAACCCAACAGTCAACTTCATCAAATGAAATGAGTGTAGTTAACTCAAAATTTATTGAAAGTTAATTCGACACATTTTAAAAGAATTTTGAACTCAGTATTGAAGGTAATAAGTTAATTAAATGCCTCATTATGTCAACTTAAATTGAGTAAGTTCACAGTACTTATAGATTAGTTTTGTAACTCAAATGGTTTGTTGCAATTGGTTTCCTAAAATGGTTTGAGTTGCCTTAACTTATTGAGCTTTACAGTACTCAGTTGGTTTGAGTTCTCTTCATTTATTGGGCTTTACTGTGCTCAAATTGCGTCTTTTACACAAATGGATTAAGGTCACAGTATTGATTTGGGTTAGTTTTTGAACTTAAATGGTTTGTTGAATCAGTTTCCTCAAATGTTTTGAGTTACCTTAACTTGGATTTTACAGTGTAATAAATAAAGTCAAACTTATTTGCTAAGTGTACAACAAGATAGTAAGATTTCGTCCAGAACTTGATTATATCTGTGACAGGTGGGATGGGTGGAGCAAATGTTAATGAGCGACACCTGTGCCACACATCACTTACTAGTCCCACAGGTGCTCCTGAAGAATAAAAGGAGGAGTGATGAGGTGGAGGGCAGAACACAGTCTTGAGGGTATTCCTAGGCTGCGATGGGCGATGGGGGTAAACATTATGTGGGTGTGTTAAGAGCCGTGGGAAAGTAATGAGGCAAGTGGACCAAATGTGTTTTAGTGACACTTGAACCACACACTGGTCTTGAGTCTTACAGGTAACCATGAGGGTGAAAGAAGGAAGGATGCGAAAGGACCAAGCTTGACATATTCTTGTTTCTAGTTAGATTTTGAGGTAAGGGGTTGCCACTTACTGTACTTTAAGGGCGCTTTCACACCTAGACTTTTGTTCCGGAACTTGGGGCGTTTCCCCAGTTAGTGTGGTTCGTTTGGCATATGTGAATCCAGCAATCACGCTTGGATTCGCGCCCAAATAATCGGGCCGAGATTGCCTGAATGAGGTGGTCTCGGCTCAATTGAAACGAACGCTGGTGCGGATCGATTGGAGTGAAAAAGCAATACGATTTGAACCAGGCTATATCACAGTGTATTATGGATATGTACTGTAATAGGCATATATGGATATATGAAGAAAGAATCATGAGTAGGGTGAGATGTCATCATTCTTACAGGTAAATGTGCGTTTCATGTTAAATACGAAAGTGAAAGCATGCTGAACTATTAACGAAAGCTGTTTATTCATTAGGACAATTAACCGAACTGCAGTCTTGGTTTATCTGTTATTTCTCTCTATAATGTAACCTCTGATTCATATTTGGTGATGATGTCTGTGGGTGTCACCATACAAATTAAAGCACAGTTTTTCGCTTACGTCTTACAATCGCTTACAAACCCTGAAACTAACAAATGTGACAAGAGGTAACTCGCATGTGACTTGTTTTAGCTAATATGGTCCATTTAGAAACTTTGCAGTGTGAAAGCGAACTGCACCAAGAACAAAGAGCAACGTTGTAGCAATTTTAATCCCTGTTTCGGAACAAAACAATCGGTATACAGGTGTAAAAAGCACCCTAAGCCATTTTGATGTGTAAGAAACTAGTACCACTCAAAGGAGCTCTTTAGGACCCAAACCTGACAAACGTCTTAAAATACAACATCCGAACAGTGCCTTTAGCTGTGATAACCATAGTATATGTGTATTAATTGAACACACCTCGGGTTAAATTTTCTAATTATTCAACGTCCTGTCATATTATTGTCTCAGTGTTTCCCAGTTCTTGCCACTGTCTCTAAAAACTGAACCTTGTTAACTTGTCTTGTTCTACTGTAGCTGCTGAGAAGCTTTTGCAATGCAAGGGGATTTTTAGAAAGCAGGGATTGAACAGAATCTGAGATCATCGATGGTGCTAAAAGAGCTTGCCAGAGGGATGGATGGACTCGGCACCATTCACTGAACAGCCTCTGCTGCCATAAAGAGAAGCAGGTAGGATTAGAAAACAGGTGGCTCACTGTCTGGCACCCATAGTTTTAAGAACCATTGGGTAAGTAAAAAAAGCATCCACAAAAAGGCCTCCAGTGCTGCTACAAGGCACCATGAGTGAGGGGAGTCTCTCAGCTGGTTGTGTATTAAGGTAACTCAATGAAAAATGTAGAATTTTCCTTCCATCTCTTCCAGCCCAAATTCCTACAGGGTCATCACTGCCAAGATAAGGTCAAGAGGGTGCTCCTTCCTGTCTCAGAGGCTTGTAATGTAATGCAATGTAATGTGTATTTATATAACACATTTATCCTGTATGGCCATACACCCAAAGTGCTTCACAATCATGAAGGGGGGGGGGGTGGGGGGGGCTGGGGGTTGTCTCAACACCACCACCAGTGTGCAACATCCACTTAGATGATGCGACGGCAGCCACAGTACAACGGTGCCAGTGCACTCACCACATCAGCTATTAGTGGAGTGGAGAGACAGTGATAGAGCCAATCCTGTGGATGGGGATGATTGAACGCCCATGATCGGTAAGGACAGATGGAAGGTATTTGGCCAGGGCACCGGGGTTACACCCCTACTCTTTACAAGAAGACTTGTGGAAGTGTGACCCTTGTTCGCTTTCTGACTTCATCATTTTGCCGCTCACACACCTCCAAACTAGGATCTCCACCAGACCAGCCCCCTCCAACACCCCCACCCCTCTCTATCTCTACTTGCCTTGGCCTCACCCCCTTTGGCAGCCACTCCTCTGAAGTCCCACTTACAGACCTCCAGGGTCCCCCACCTTATTGCCCACTGCCCTATGGTGGTATGAGGGTGTATGATGAGTGAGGTGGGCCGAGAGGTGTGGGAGAGGAGTGATGCAGGTGGAGCAAATATTAATGAATGACACCTGCACCACATACAAACGTCAAATCTCACATACCCCTGACAGATTTGTCAGGATCAGGACCCTCTTTTGTCTTGTACCCCAGGATCATCATAGATCTGTGTAGTAGAGTGGACTCTACCCAGCTTCCGAGGTGTGATGGAGGTATATGTGAAACCTCTATAATTCCTGAAGCTGTGGGACAAAAGCAAGGCAGGTGGAGTAAATGTTAATGAGCACCTGCACCACACACTAGTCTAAAGACCCACATACAGTGGGAGCTCTGGGTGGTTAAAAGGAATAAAGACAGTGGGGGATGAGAAAGATCCTTGATCTTAGATTATATATATATATATAGTTGAAGTCAGAATTATTATCCCCCTTGAAGTATTAGCCCCCCTGTTTATTTATTATTTTTTTGATAGAAGATTTTTTCAACACATTTCTCAATAAATTTATTTTATCTTTGCCAGGATGACAGTAAATAATATTTGACTAGATATTTTTTCAAGACACTATATATATATATATATATATATATATATATATATATATATATATATATACAGATTAAAGTGACATTTAAAGACTTAACTAGGTTAATAAGGTAAATTAGGCAGGTTAGGGTAATAAGGCAAGTTATTGTATAAAGATTAGTTTGTGCTGTAGACAGTGGAAAAATTTTGCTTAAAGAAGCTAATAATTTTGACCTTAAAATATTTTGTTAAAACATTAAAAACTGCTTTTATTCTAGCTGAAATAAAACGAATCAGACTTTCTCCAGAATAAAAAATATTATCAGACATACTGTGAACATTTCCGTAGGGGTGTTTATTTAGAGAGTGGAGCAGGGAAAAAGTGCGTGGGTATGTGCAGGCCGGTGAATTCTGTGTCCAAAGGGGTCTGGTGAGCTTGTGCAGTGAAGTGCCGATCAGGGTGCCCGGTGGAAGAGGGAGAAGTCAGCATGGTTCCTGCTGTCATCCTAGCTGTGTTCTCCCATCGTTGTCGACGGCGTGTTTTAAATACCTGTCTTCCAATGGGCCCCAGCTGTCCCTGATCAGCACGTGATGAGTTGTGATTACGGTGAGGGAGATGTTACACTGGTAGTCACACTGGTAGGCCTGCCACAATATATATATATATATATATATATATATATATATATATATATATATATATATATATATATATATATATATATATATATATATACATAGAGAGAGAGAGAGAGAGAGAGGAGAGAGAGAGAGAGAGAGAGAGAGAGAGAGAGAGATACACATACAGGGATGGACAAAATACATTGAAATGCATTTTAAAATAAATGACCATATACCTTCGTTTTAAGTGTATCAAAATAAACTACAAAATACAGCAGCCACAAATGTATCAAAATAAAATACTGTATTTTTGTATTTTAAAAATACTACCAAATACTTTTACAAGGGACCATGATATTTCTGAGATGTAACTACAATGTTACAACAATGTAAAAATGTTATTACATAGTACTTATAATGTAATGATTAAGTAATTATATCCAAAATAAAAAAATTACAAATGTACTGCGTATATTTACGTATAAATACACAAATATTGCATCTGACATATACAAGGAAACATTTAAGTTCATCAATATTATCTTGGCTGATATTACAATGTAAAAACAATGTAATTACAATGTAAAGACATAGTAAATAGTAATTAATTTTGTAAGTACATGTGTATTGTGTATATTTACGTATACAACTTTAAATAACCTAATACTGTATATGCAATATAAAAAAGAAACATTTACATTTATAAATATTATCTTGGATGTAACTACAATGTAATTACATAGTATTTACAATGTATCGACACAGTAATTGCGCACAAGATAAAAGTTTGTAATTACATATTGCATCTCTGGTGTAATTGAAATGTTGCAACAATGTAATTACAATGTCATTACATCCAAAATTAAAGTTTGTAATTACATATGTACTGTGTATACTTACATATAAATACACAAAAACTGTACTTGAAATATACAAAGAAACATGAGTTTATGAAAATTGTCTTGGATTTTATTACAATGTAAAAAGCACTGTAATTGCAATGTAACGACACAGGATAACAAGATAAAAGAAAATTATAATTACATGTGTACTGTGTATATTTACATATACAATTCTAAATAACCAAATACTGTGCATGCAATATACAAAGAAATATTTACAGTTATTAAAATTATCTTGGATGTAACTACAATGTAATTACAATGTAATGCTATAGTAATTATACTGTAACGACACAGTAATCGCACACAAAATAATCGTTTGTAATAACATATTACATCTCAGATGTAATTACAATGTAAAATGTTATTTCATAGGAATTATAATGTAACCACAATGTAATTATATCCAAAATAAAAAAATGTAATTACATGTGTACTGTGTATATTTACCTATACAACTATAAATAACTAAGTACTGTACATGTAATATGCAAAGAAACATTTACATTTATAAATATCTTGGACATAACAACAATGTAATTACAATGTAATACTATAGTAATTACAGTGTAACGACACAGTAATTGCACACAAGATAAATGTTTGTAATTACATATTGCATCTCAGATGTATTTACAATGTTATAACGATGTAAATTTTTTTATTACATAGTAATTATAATGTAATGACAATGTAAATGCATCCAAAATAAAAATATGTAATTATATATGTACTGCCTAAATTTCCAAATAAATACACAAATACTGCACATGAAATATACAAGGAAACATTTGTTTAATAAATATTATCGTGGAATTAATTGCAATGTAATTGCATTGTAATTACATACCAATTACCATGTAATGACATAGTAATTACATCCAAGATAAAAGTTTGTATTTACATATTACATAAAAATGTACTGTGTACATTTTAGTTTAAACTCTAAATACACACTGTACATGAAATATACAAAGTAACACATTAATAAATATTATCTGGCATGTAATTGCAATATAATAGCAATGTAATTATATTTAAGATAATAGATTTTGATTACATTACATGTGTATTGTGTATATTTATGTAAATAACTATAAATACACAAATACAGTACATGAAATATACAGAGACATTTACGTTGATAAACATTATCTTAGATGTAACTACAATATATTTACAATGTAATGACAGTAATTGCACACACATACAAACATGTTTATAAATCGAGATTAAAGTTTGTAATTACATGTTACATACAAGTGTACTGTGCATATTTAAGTATTTAACTATAAATACACACTGCACATGAAATATACAAACACATTTGTAAATCTTGCATGTAATTACAATGTAATCACAACATAATTGTTATGTAACAACTTAGTAATTACATCCAACATAAAAACTTGTAATTACATAATACATGTGTACTGTGTATGCATATATAACTATAACACACAAAAACTGTACATGAACTTTACAGAAACACATTCACAATACTATCATAGATGTAATTACAATGTTATAACACTGTAAAAATGTTATTAGATAGTAATTATTGTGCAATGACGATGATATTACATCCAAAATAAAAGTTTGTAATTACATATGTACTTCCTATACGTATAAGTACACAAAATACTGCACATGAAATATACAAGGAAACATTTAAGTTTAATAAATATTATCTTGGATGTAATTATAATGTAATAGCAATGTAGTTGCAATGTAATGACGTAGTAATTAAGTTTGTAAGTACATGTGTACTGTGTATATTTATGTATACAACTACAAATAACCAAACACTGTACATGCAATATTCAAAGAAACGTTAACATTTATAAATATTTTCTTGGATGTAACTACAATGTAATTATAATGTAATGCTATAGTAATTATAATGTAATAAATAACGAAATACTGCGCATGCAATATATTGACAATGTAATGACATAATAATTAAGTTTAAAATTACATGTGTACTGTGTATATTTATGTATACAACTATGAATAACCAAATACTGTACGTGCACTGTACAAAGAAACATTTACATTTATAAATATTATCTTGGATGTAATGACACAGTAATTGCGCACAAGATAAAAGTTTGTAATTACATATTACATCTCTAATGTATTTACAATGTTTCAACAATGTAATTACAATGTGATTACATCCATAAATGTTGTAATTACATATAACATGTGTACTTTGTATATTTATGTATACAACTATAATTTACAAATACTGTACATGAAATTTTCAAAAATTATATATATATATATAATTGTATATATATATATATATATATATATATATATATATATATATATATATATATATATATATATATATAATTATATATATCATTTTGGATGTAACTACAGCGTAATTACAATGTAACGACACAGTAATTACATACAAGATAAACGTTTGTTATTAAATATATTTGTACTGTGTGCATTTAAGTAAACTATATATATATATATATATATATATATATATATATATATATATATATATATATATATATATATATATATATATATATTTAACTATAAATACACACTGTACATGAAATATACAAAGAAACACATTGATAAATATTAGATGGGATGTAATTACAATGTAAAAACAATATAATTACATTCAAGATAATGGTTTGTAATTACATTGCATGTGTATTGTGCTTATTTATGTAAATAACTATAAATACACAAATACAGTACTTGAAATATACAAAGAAACATTTACATTTATAAATTTTATCTTGGATGTAACTACAATATATTTACAATGTAATTACAATGTAATGACATATGCAATTTTAATGTAATGACACAGTAACTTTACACACATACAAACATGTTTATGAATCAAGATTAAAGTTTGTAATTACGAAATAACAGACAAGTGTACTGTGCATATTTAATTACATAACTATAAATACACACTGTACATCAATTATACAGATACGTTTGTAAATCTCGGATGTAATTACAACATAGTAATTACATCCAAGATAAAAACGTGTAATTACATCTTACATGTGTACTGTTTATGAGTGTATATAACTATAACACACAAATACTGTACATGAAATATACAGAAACACATTTACAATACGATCATAGATGTAATTTCAATGTTATAACAATGTAATTACATTGTTTTTATGTAGTAATTATAATGCATTGACAATCCAATTCCATCCAAAATAAAAGTTTGTATTTACATATGTAATGCCTATACTTATGTATACATACACAAATACTATACATGATACAAGATACAAAGAAATATTTAAGTTTATAAATATTATCTTGGATGTAATTACAATGTAACAGCAATGTAATTACAATGTAATGACATAGTAATTAAGTTTGCAATTACATGTGTGCTGTATATATTTACATATCTATATATATATATATATATATATATATATATATATATATATATATATATATATATATATATATATATATATATATATATATATGTATATATATATATATATATATATATATAATTTTACCGTCTTCGAGATTTGAAATCTATAAATCTTTAACAGTGTAGACAATCTTTAAATTGTGTAAAAAGGTAAATAGTTTTGGGTGTCTGACTGTCGGGTCTAGGACATTTTCTTTTGCTTTTTTTTGTGCCAGACATCTATGAGGGGCTGCAGCTATCAATACTTTTTTTTTTTTTCAATAAAAGTGTTTAATATGTGCTGATTCCTACCACCAACCCTGAACATTCATCTTACACAATCCAGAAGTATTTGTGGAAGTTTTAGGTACCAAAATGGAGCTGAATAGTTTTTGGCTATTGGGTTAGCATTAGCCTACCTTACCTAAACGACATTGTTTCAGATGTGAAGCCAATTTATATTTTAGTTATAAAATGTGAAGTAATGGTGCATTCAAAGCATGTTAGATAAATCATATTTACTAGCTCAATGCACGTCACAACAAAGTCGTCATTACAACTTTCTTATATATATATATATATATATATATATATATATATATATATATATATATATATATATATATATGTATCAGTAGGCAAAAAGTCACTGACAAAACACAGTTGAAGCAAATCCTTAGTGAACAACCCCTGCTGTATTTTCTGCTTATTCATCTAAAGTACACACTTGAATGCACTTAATATGTCATTATTACAACTTTCAGTTCTTAAAGGGCAACCAGGTAACCCCTTTTTTCAGATTTAATATAAGTCTTTTGTGTCTCCAGAGTGTGTCTGTAAAGTTTCAGTTCAAAACACCCATCAGATTATTTATTATACCTTTTATAAGATTCTATTTTATACATTTTTACACTAGGGGGCAGTTTTGTCATACTGCGCCTTTAAGGCGAGTCCTCCCTGCCCACCTTTCTATTTGCCTTTCTGCGTGCCTTAATCTCCTCCCTCGGCTGATTCAGACAACAAACAGACATAAAGGAAGCAGATCTCACATAGCGTTTGTGAGAAATACTACAGTAAGAACTTTACCAATTAGTATTTGTTGTGCAGTTGCATTGATGAGTCACACACAATGTTGTTACAAAGTTCACGCGCTCACACACTCAGATACACAGCGCAGACACACACACACACACACACACACACACACACGCACACACACACACACACACACACATACACACAGACAGACAGACAGACAGACAGAGCGCGTTTAGCTGTGCACTCTTTTTGCACGCATATGTGACAGGATACAGGCTAATCTCCACTGCTGTATGGATATCTGTTATGTTAATGTACAAAATAAACCTGATTTAACGTCCACAAACCGAGATTGAAGCGTCTTCTTTTATAATTGTTCTGACACGCGGCTGTGCTGATGAAGTAAAGCTAAGCTAAATCGCTGTAATTCATTACACACATGCCCTGTTTTAAAACATTTTAAACTTGTAAAACTCACTCCTGATCACATTTAATGATGATTGATGATCCTAGCAAACTGAACAGACCTTTTATACCTGGTTGCTTTGCGCTCGTCCTCTCTCGTTGATATGATTATACACGTGACTACCGAGACATGTTAATACGCGCAGCTGTCAATCAATTCGGTGGGCAGGGGGACCGCACTCCTACATAAAGTTGCGGTTGATCTGAAAACCGCTCCAATTGGTCCACCGTTTTATGTTGATAAATTGAAAAAAAAGCACTGGGTGTGTTTATATTACCCCAATAAGACGGTCTATACACTATACCTACACATATGTCAGTCCAAACAGCTTGAAAAATAGATTTTTCACCATAGGTGCCCTTTAAACAGGAACATCTCAGGTGGTCTTGAATACAGAATTAGATGCACAGAAAATATCATAATTTAGATTTTAATTTTAATTGTTCTCATTTAACTTTTTATTTCATTCTTGTACTCGGTTAGCATTAGCTGAAAGCTTTGATGACATCAGTAAAAGAAAAGTGTTTCAAACAGTATGTACACTGTTAACGATTTTTTGTAAGCTATACAGTATTCTCCTGTAATATGAACTGCATTTTACTCTAGGACAGTTTTCCGGTATGCTACTGTATTTTAAAGTTGCATTGTGAAAATTACTGCATATTTTACAGTAAAGATGTACATACAATTCTGTAAACACATACAGCAAGATAAATAGTGCTGTAAATGTAAATACAGTATTGTTTCAGTAACTGTTATACAGTAAGTTACTGGTAAACTGCTGCCAGTAAGTTGTTGTTGATTCTACAGGGAATTGTTAACAGTGTAAAGCAATTTTTAACATATCAAATGTTTACTTACCTTTCAATGACCCCCGAAGCTGATTCCAGAGCACATTTGACCTCCTCTTTACCTTTCTCTTGTACAAATGCTCCATACTGACGCGCTTGTGGTCAGATTTGCGCTTTATATTGGATGCACACACACTTGTCGATTGGCAGAGGTGTGCAGCAGTTGTTTGAGCAGTGTAGATGGATGGAGGTTTGACCGGGGCAGGAGAGATGGGGCCAGGTGGAACCCAGGTGTGAGTGAGTTCAGTGAGGGTGAGCTGAAGAGTGTGCCAGGGGTCAGCTGGAGCTCTCACATCACGCAAACACAACAAAACCACATCATGCATCACAACACACACACAGATGGAGATGGAGATGCATGCAGTGTGATAGTGTCTAATGCCATCCTCCCTCAAGTTTCAACCTTTTCTCTCAGGGTTGAATGAAGTGCACACTTGAAAAAATCCTTAATAATGACCGCTTATATTTGGTTTGTGTATCTTAAAAAGAATTAATCACTTTGTAGGGTGCTTTCTGAATTGTTTCATTTTCAGGTGTAATTTACAGTGGCCGAGAGATGTTAACGCACTGCAATTTAAGAAAGCAAATTGAGAAAAGATCTTTATCCATTTGACATCACATGTGTCGTAAAAATCGTCACAACGCAAACACATTTTTAAAAACGTGCTGCATTTCCTCACAACGCAAACAATTAATAAAACGCACTGCATTTTCTCACAAAGCAAACAATTCATGAAAACATGCTGCATTTTCTCACAACACATCGGAATTGTTTCAAGGAGACCCTTAAACGTGACGGACCTGGCTATTTAGGTTATAATTATTTAGGCTAAAAAAATACTGAAGACACGAGAATCGGGATATTAAAATAAACAAACAAAAAACTCAACTTTCAAAGATAACCTACAACTTCACTGAGCATTAGTCATGACGCAGCGGCATCCATCATGTTTTAGGGTCCCCTTAAAACATTTCCATTTTGTTCCGTTCTTTTTGTGTTGTGAGAAAATGCAGCGTGTTTTCGCAAATTGTTCGTGTTGTGAGAAAATGAAGCACATTTTTAAACATTTGTTTGCGTTGTGAGGATTTGCAGCACGTGTGCTGTCAAACTGATGAAGATCTTTTGCTGATTTGCTGTTGTTGTTTTGTAATTGCATGTGTTTTCTTAAATTACAGCACATTAAGCTCTCGCGACCACCGTAGTAATTTGTGTTCTGTCAATATAAAAAATAGGTTTCCTTAAACACCCGTAGTGAGTTATAGTGAGTTTGTTTTATAATTGTCAATTTTGACATTTTATGCCATAATTTTGACTTTTTCAATTCGGATTATTACTTAATATGGCCTAATAAAAAAAATGTTAAAATTATGACTATCTCAGAATTGTAATTTATTTTCCATTTTAATTCTTTGTAATTATTTCAGCCTTTTGAAAATGATGACTTTTAGATTTTTAGTGTGTACTACAAAACACTTTACATTCAAATTAAAAATGATTAATTGTTGCCAATTTGTTTATTTTAACGTTTCATGTCATTTTTTTAAAGAATTATGACCATTTCATAATTAAAATGTTACGTCCTAATAATTCATAGTTTCATAATTGTTATTTTTTTCGTGTCAGTTTTGACTTTTTTGTCATTGTTTTGATTATTTTTTGAATTCATGACGTTTTATAATTTATTTTTTGGTGTGTGTGTGTGTGTGTGTGTGTGTGTGTGTGTGTGTGTGTGTGTGTGTGTGTGTGTGTGTGTGAGAGAGAGTGTAATAGTGCAAAACATTTTACACTGATAGATTAAGTTTATTAAAATCTTGGACAATTCTAATTTGTCTATTTCAACATTTGACCTCCTTTTATATTTTAATCATCATTTAATATCTCATAATTTCAACTTTTTTATAAACAATTTGAGACTTCATCTCATAATTAAAATATTATATCATGAATTCTACCTTTTATGTCACAATTTCATCTTTTTGTGATAGTTTTCTTTTATCAAACAAGTAAACAATTTAATGCTAATCCTGCACCATTACTTCAGGAACATGCTAAAATCAAGCAGTCTTTGAAAGTGAGTAGACCAGCATGACTAGTTTCCATGAAGAGCTCTACAAGTGTCGGTGTCTTTGTAGAGTACTCCACTTACACTTAGCATCCCCCCTTACAACCTAGTAGCGCAACTCATCAGTTTCACAAGCTTCAGATTTTACCGTAGTAAATGTTTAACCGTCTTGCTCATAACTTTGGGGCTCCGCCATTAACCTGCATCTACAAATTACCTCAGTGTCTATTTTTCTTTAAACCCGAAACTCATCTCAGACCATCTCTGGACAAGGCAGACCCTATTTCAGGGCCCCCAGACGGACACATACCTCCCACTTTGAGGTTACGGGGCACTTGTGAAAAGTAGACCAAGCTAAGATTTACCACTCCCTGCATGTCATCCGTTTTCTACTCCCTTTTTCTCCTCTGGCTTTACTGCCTGCTTTTCTGTTTGCTTTTGTCTGCGTAACATTTATCAGTTCATCTGCTGCCGGCTGGTGCTCCCGTATCTGTTACAACACCTGATCCCCTGTACGCACTCCTCCATCTGTGCTGCTGTGACCAACAGTGTCAGTCGCACACACACAAATCACGGCTGTAATGTGACCACCACGAGCTACACGCTTCCAGAGACTCATGTTGTGCAGAATCAGCCATATTTACACACACACACATACATGAACACAACTTCATTAAGATGCTGGCACTTTGGATTTTTCAGGAAATTAGTTAGCATGCATATAGACGTCCTGTTGTAGCCTGTTTTGCACTTTTTGTTTTGTCAAATTGTATACCAGATATGCCAGATACAAGTATAATTTTGGACATGTTTCTTTGATACTTTATGATGCGGCTGTATTGAAAATGTTAACCATTTCCAAGATGAAAACAACAGCACATTGGTATGATGCTCAAAGTTCAAGACAAAGAGGCATATATTATTTCACAGAATTTGTTTTTAAAGCCGTTCTAAAAACTGGTTCCCTCTCAGATAAAGCGGCCACTGAGGCCGTACCTTTCAAAAAGTATGTTTTGTTTTTTTAGGTACAAAATATGAACCTTTAAGGTGCAATATGGACCCCTTAGATACTAGTTTAGAACTTTAAGGAGCCAGTATGGATCCTTTAGGTACAAATATGTATCCTTTAATATACATATAGTATAGGGTGTCAAACTCAGTTCCCTTAGGGCTGCAGCCCTAAACAGTTTAGTTCCAACCCCGCTCCAACACACTTACCTGCTGGTTTCAAACAAGCCTGAAGCACTCAATTAGTTTGATCAGGTGTGTTTAATTAGGATTCAAACTAAACTGCAGAGCTGCGGCAATTCTGCAACTCACCTAGAGTTACAGTTGAGTTACCATTTTTAAATCCATACAGCTAATCAGCTAATAAACAATTTAGCTTAGCTTAGATCATTGAATCACATTAGACCAGGGGTGGGCAAACTCAGTCCTGGAGGGCCGGTGTCCCGCACAGTTTAGCTCCAACTCTGATCAAACACACCTGCTTATAGATAATTAGTGATCTTGGAGACACTGATTAGCATGTTCAGGTGTGTTTGAGTAGTGTTGGAGCTAAATTATGCTGGACACCGGCCCTCCAGGACCGAGTTTGCCCACCCCTGGATTAGACTATTAGCATCTCGCTTAAAAATGTCAAAAAAAGCATTTAGATTATTTTCCTATTATTAGTTACTTTGTGCACTAAAGGCTGATTTATACTTCTGCGTTGAGAGAACGTGTATGGTCAGGTGCAACCTTTCCGTGGTCGTATACCCCTCGCTGTGGCTGACGCCGATGCTGATGCGCACCTCTCAATAAATTTAACTACATATTGCGATGACATATAGCGCAAGCTCTGTAATTGGTCGGCTTGCTATCAGTGACAAATGTTGGCGGGGCCGGGAGCCGCAGGAGAGGAGTGAGCCTGTTGGAGTGTTGAGTCTCATGAAGGAGCTCCAGACGGAAACAGGCGAATAGATTCTCATCTGTCTGTCCTGTACTATTTATACTCTCTTAACGAGCTGCGGGTGTGGCCGTCAGCCCCTCGTCCACATCAGAGCACTCACAAGCGGCCCAGTACCACACAGCCATCTCTCCCACCTGCAGCCCGAGAGCAGATCACCCCTCTGCATACCAATGACACTGCGAGTGTGAGGTATTTCCCTTGTACCGCCAAACCCATCTGTTTCTCCTTTGTTCAAATTTAACAATTTAATTTGAACAATTATTCTTTTCTTGTTCACAATCACAGAGATTTTAGTGACCGTTTCTAAACTTGTGTGAGTTCATTATGTCAGAACGATCACTGCAAATTCACAACACGTCTATACTGATATACTGTATTCAAACAACAATAATTAAACTAAATTGACATGTATATGTAAAGCGTAGTGCAAATATAAATACCCCTTAATTAACTATAGGCTGTTAAACAAACAGGAACTGCTGCACGTGATGATGTCAGTAATATGCAATTTGACGTATGATGTAATCTAGCAACATTTAGCGACTTTGAGCAGAGCTTTGTGTCTTTTCATTAAAAATAATTGGTAACACTGGCTCGCGTTTCAGAAGTGTTATAACAAAGCAACACAAATGGCATACAGAAGTAAAAATTCATCACTACGTGCAAGGCATGCGCTGACGCAGAAGTATAAATCAGCCTAAAGACTGAAGGTAAATGAAATGTTGCTATTTTCTAGGCTGATATGGCTAGGAGCTGTTATTTTGCCGTAATAATCATGTAACTTTGCTGCCGTACCATGGCCGCAATGATATTACGATTTTCAGGTGCTGAATAATATCATTACACCTGCTGGAGCCATAATACGTCAACAAAGTTTCTTGATTATTACGACGGAATGAGAGTATAGTTTGAAAAAGTGTGAAGTGTTAATTATAATAATGGGAGAGCATTTGCCGAACTCTGACATAGCAAACATTACACCCACCTGACTAATCAGCTCTATTCATTACACTTGTTTTGTTTACTGTTAGTTACTAGGTTACAAATACTACAGTCAGAAACTATATTGCTTTGTTCACACTAGATGCAGATGAAGAGTCAATTGCGAGTGATTTACATGTTAAGCCAATGTAAATACGCAAATAGACATCCTGCGGTGTGAATGAAGCAGCGCAAATTGACCGTTTTGCATGTTTAATGAGCAAATTGCTTGAACTAGAAAATCTGAACTTTAGCAGACATTCGTGCAGCGTTAACCAATCAGGAGCTTGCTCGTGTAGGGGATTGATTATGACATAGCGCCTGTTGTTGGTGTCCCGAGTGGAAATCCTCTTGTCGACACCGGACAACAGTTAATCAAACTGGGCTTGGCTCAGTCTGAAGCACTGCTGAAATTCTCCATCATCCAGGTATAGTTTCTGGAGGAATTGGTGAACTCACAGAGCTACGTTGGATCTAGAGGACTAGACACGGTGCCGATTAAATTTACGCTGTTTTTCAGCCTTTCTAAAACACAGTTACTCTCTCCCCACTCTATCCCTGTTAGCAATGAAGCTAGAGTGATTAGGCAGACAGAAATCCTGTCCATGATGCGAATCCGCGTCTATTGTGGAGTAAGTTTAACGTGCGAATGAAGCGAATTTGATGCGCGAATGAAGCGAATTAACTCAAAATGTTCACGCATCTATTTAGGCACGAATAGCGTCTGGTGTGAACTTCGCATAACAACTTGCTGGAAACGCATCTAATTCACAAGTAGGATTTTCTCTTTTTTTTTTGCAAACTTTGAAAAGACTCGCTTCACCTTAGGATGGAAACCAGAGTTTAGCTAGATTTCTTAGGAGTAATTGTCATTTAAGATAAACATTAAAAAAACTAAACACTTAACAAATCCATTGGCTTAATGAGCTGGCAGTGAAGGTACAATTGTTACCATATTAGAAACTAACACATTTTCACAAAATGCAATGAAAAACAACATCAACCCAACAATGAATTGAATACTTTATATTTATATTAAAATAGCATCATTACATTAACAATAATTTCCATCGAAAACAAATAACAATTTATTAATAACTCTCGAAAGCAGATGAGTAGAGCATCTACTATTTATAAATAAGTTACGTAAAAAGCCAGAAAAGAAATGAGTCATTTACAAACAGTTATTTCATAGCTTGACATGTTTTCAGAAGCAGCTGAACGCACAGACGGATGTTTGGAGACAGCAGGCATAAAACGACAGAGCACTCCATACCGCCCCCTACAGGATGGGAGTATTTCACTGTAACCTCATCACGGCTAAACACAATCTTCTTATTCTTTTATTTAAATATTGATTTAGGTACTATTTGACCGTGCATCTACAAACATGCAAACATTTTGTGCTCTCAGCACTTCATACTGTACGTAATATTTTCCAGTGTATGATATTCCAGTGTTTTTGCACCAATTAAATACTGTGTACGATACTAAAATATAGAAATCCAATATATGCAAATTACACATATGACATAAAAGTTCACATTTGGATTTCACATATGAAAAATATGTCATAAATGTCAAACTATTGCAAAAATGACTGTTTACGGTATATACATTTTTACATATAATATATACATATAGTAGCTATATTTTTTCATATATATTTCATATAAGATCATATATGAACACACGCAGACATATAAATATATACTTAAATATTTTTTTCCAATGGTTGAAAAAATATATCCGTAAACAGCCATTTTTGCTATATCTACAAATATATGTTACATGTATGACATGTTTTACATCCGCGAACCCCAAATATATTTTAACTAATTTATTTATATTTATACAACAGTTATGTCTGGTTCTTGAGTCTGATTGGCTGGTAGCCGTGTGATTTTCTGCAATAACAGCCCTCGCACAGCCTCTTCACCCTTCTGTACTACTTCGCCCACATAGAGGGACAGCAGACCAATAAACTGACTACAGTTTGACAAATACTGCAGCGGTTGGACAACAAAAAGTACTTATGAGAATGTAGTTGTTTAGATTGCAACTACGCAGTTTATTTATAAGGATAGTGCCTATTTTAGACATTTATAATTTCGGAGATTCAGTGCATCAACGACCATCAGCCTATCATACTGAGCAAAGCAAAGACAGTTGACATTCCGCCACAAGATGGTGACAGAGACCACATAATAAGTCCCTAGGGGAAATTTACTCAGCATAAATTTCAAACTACAGCTGATCAAATCATTATAGAACAGGTGACATTCTAAGTCGACCTCTCTCTCTTGTATGTTGTAGTGCTGTATTTCTAGCATAGTAATCTGCTAGTGTTTGCTTGTCTTTAGCTTTTTCAGGGTTAATTATTGTGATCTCCTGATTGCAACAGAGAAATTCTGGGAAATCTCTGTAGACTGATGGCATTTCATGCCGTTCAGCCTTATAATCTTAAAATGTGAGCAAAATCACCTGTTTTGTCATCACTTTAGACATTACGTTTGAGAATCATTGAAATACTAGCTCTAAAGTGACGTTTGTCAAGCAATGATTTCTGCTGTTCTGATGTCAGCTGCAGATGAGAATGAATGGCAGAAGAAAGTAGTTCCTCATACAAAAGGGTTTGTAGACTCTCCTGTTTGATTTTCTTTTTTATATATATGATTTTGTCATCGAACTGTTGTATAAATACAATATCACACGATATTATGAATGTGTTTAAATGTGTCATTTGCATATATTGCCATATATCGGATTTCTACATATGCTGAGAGATCCATAGACAAAAAGTACTGAGGCGGTACCATGGCATCTGATGGATTACCATATTCATATACCATGGTCTATACGTGGTTCTCTAAAGTACTTCAATGAATACCATCATATAACCATGGTAAATGTGCAGAAACATTTGTATTTTTTTACGTAAGTGCTTTAAGTCCTTGATATTTATATCTAGCCAGCTGATATATTTCACTTTTTTTTTGTTTAATAAACTTGGAGTGTTTAAATAGTTTGACAAATGTACAGATTATACGTTTTGAGATGAGTTTGTTATAGTTAATTGTATTTTATACTCGTCTGGAAGTCCTAAACTCCGTTTCTCCTCTTTGAGAGTCCGAAATTCAAAGTCCTGACAACTTCCAGTCCTGACAACTTCTTTCAGTAGTTCCTCCAGTGGATAAACTGTCCAACCCGAGCCACCATTGGTCGACGACATTCATCGGCATTTAAAGGCTACCTTGTTATAGCTAATCACTGATTTGAGCCAAACTCTTGGCCAACCAGTAGTTCAAGTCAATATTGCACCGCATTTGGCAGCCGTTGTGTTGAATGAAGTGTTTTTGGCAAAGCGCAATCTTGTTGTGTTTTTAGTACAGTCTCACTATTTGGCAGGCTGTGTTTGCGTCCATATGGAATCCTTTTTAAGTCCACGCTAACAGGATATCCTGAGTACGAGCAGCTCCCGCAGCGCAGAGGCCGCACAACTGCAATGGCTGATGGGAAATGTAGTTCAGAGGAGCTTATTTGGCAAAGATCAAACACATTTCCAGTTATTATAAAAGATTTCCAGTGTGTCTCTGCTGTATCCTGTGTGTCTCCACCCAGACTCCCAGCTTTGTGCTCGCTCCAGGGACTTTGGCAGCAGTTCTCGAAGTCTTGGTCTTCTTCAGGACATTACCCTGTGAGAGGATGGAGGGCCAAATCGGGTTAGATCTTTGATTAGATTTCACTTTAAAATTGAATAGCTTGGTTACAGTTGCAGTTTGTCATTTCTGCACCACAAATGGCATCAAGCTGAATTGCAGTCTGTAATGTACTATATGCTCAACTAGGGTTATTTTTGTGCTTGTTTTTTGTGACATTAATTATGCAGAATAATGAGTCAATGAAATATTATTGTAGGTTTAATACTAGAGATTAATTGTATTCAAATACAAGCCAATTTTTAAAAATATACTCTTTTTCGAGTTAATTTTACGTTTAAACAATTTTTCAAGAAAATTTGTAAAAATTTGAATCACTTTTCAATGTTCAGTATTTTACAGGCCTTAAAACTAAATAATTTCCCCATTCAAATGCATGTTTTTTGACGGTCATGATTTCACTTGACAAAAACATGAAGGAAAGTTTTCAGTTACTGAGAAAATTTAAACAAAATGTCATGTACTGCAACCATCAATCAAAAAGTAAGAATATGTTTTCTTATAGTGGAGATAAATTCATGTCATTTTTAAATAAAGGATATGTATTCAGCTTTTAGAAAGTCTAGCATGAACAATTTCAAATGGTTTTAAAAGGTAGAAGGTGGCTAATTTAAGTTTAGCACAACTTTGAACAGTACTAACTTGATTTTGCACAATGCTAACATGATTTATCAGGTTGTTAGCATGCTTCCATACATTATCCTAAGATCTACGCTGTGTATGTATATCACTAGAACTTCTGAGGCCGTCATTTAGACTGTTTTTAAATTTTGTCATTTAATAACTTGGTGTGGCACAGTGGCTAAGTGGTGAGGTTGTGTGAATAATATAAATCGAATTACAATCGCAATTTGAAACATTGCGATTAGCTAACCGCAAGACGCTGCGATATGAAATATATTTGTAATATTTAATTTTCCCCACCCAGAGCAAATGCGTGACTGCCGTCTGTGTGTGATAGTCTTACTAGTCAATTGAGTGAGCACACTTTATTTCTGCCCAATCAAAATTGCGCAACTGAACTATGCGGAACAGGAAAGCGCGGACAAATGGGATAATGACATCTGCTGCTTCAAAAGCATTAATAGACTAATAATATCAAAGAAAAACCGGACATCGGTAATATGGGAATATTTTGGTTTCAAAGTCACAGACACAAAACAAAAACAGGTCATTTTTAAGAGCTGTCGCAGAATTGTTGCCACAGCTTGCATATTATTGAGCCGAAGCTTGACTACAAAATTAAATCGCAAATCAAATCGCAATCGCAATATCTGTCAAAAAAAATCACAATTACATATTTTCCACTAATCGCACATGTTCTCCCTGTGTTAGCGTGGGTTTCCTCCGGGTGCTCCGGTTTCCCCCCATAGTCCAAATACATGAACTATAGGTGAATTGGATTAACTAAATTGGCCATAGTGTATGAGTGCGTATATGAATGTGAGTGTGTATGGGTGTTTACCAGTATTAGGTTGCGGCTAAAAGGGTATTTGCTGCGTCAAACATATGCTGGACTAGTTGGCGGTTCATTCCACTGTGGCAACCCCTAATAAATTAGAGACTAAGCTGAAGAAAAATGAATGAATGAATTTGATAACTTTGTTAATATAAACCCCTGACTTGTCTTAAGTATGTGTATATTTCATTCTAAAATTGTTATTTTTTTAAAATTGCAAAACACTAAAGAGTTCTGAGTATTTCTGCCTTGAATGTTCATAATGTTCATAATTGACCTCATGCATTTCAGTATCCGGCGACACGGTGGCACAGTGGGTAGCACAATCTCCTCACAGCAAGAAGGTCGCTAGTTCGAGTGTCAGCTGGGTCAGTTGGCATTTCTGTGTGGAGTTTGCATGTTCTCACCGTGTTCGCGTGGGTTTCCTCCAGGTGCTCCGGTTTCCCCCACGAGTCCGAAGACATGCACTGTAGGTGAATTGTGTAAGCTAAATTGGCAGTAGTGTATGTGTGTGATTGAGTGTGTCTGGTGGTTTCCCAGTGATGGGTTGCAGCTGAAAGGGCATCTGCTGCATAAAACATGTGCTGGATAAGTTGTGGCGACCCCAGATTAATAAAGAGACTAAGCCGAAAAGAAAATGAATGAATGAATGATTTCAGCATGCGCTTATTTTCCATTCTTTTGAACAAGGTGCTTCTGTTGCCTAGCAACATTCTGATAAACATAAACATAACTTTGATAGCAAAAAGATAAATTTACTTCAGACGTTCAAAAACACTATTTTCACTGAGGTGAAAAAAAAAAGTCTCTCCTGCTTGCAGGATAAATTGAAGTATGCATCTTCGCACTTCGTACACCATTATAGGCTATATTACAAAAACGATACTAGTTTTTAGGTAACGACTTTATATATGCTTAATATTCGCTCGCTTTCCTAATTTTTATTATCCCTTATCTGTCAAGGGTCACCACAGTGGAAGGAACCGCCAACAATGTTTTACGCAGCCACGATCCCGTACTGGGACACACCACAGTCTCACATTCACACATACACTCATACACTACGGCCAATTTAGTTCATTCAATTCTTCATGTCTTTGGACTGTGGGGGGAAACTGGAGCACCCGGAGGAAACCCACACAAATATAAGGAGAACATGCAAACTCCACACAGAAATGGCAACTGGCCCAGCAGGGACTCGAACAAGCCGCCCTACACAATGTCACAGCAATTCGTAACTTTTTGATTTAGTGGCTAATTCGCATGAATTCGAACGATCTCGTTTGTACAATTTAGTACGATTTGCTCATCCCCCAATGACGGTTGGGTTTAGGGGCAGGGTTGGGTGCCATGCCTCCTTTTTAAAATCATACGACAGAACTTGTATGAAATCGTATAAATTAGCCGCTTAACTGAAAAAACGTAAAATACTTACATTTCCATTACAATATTGCATTTAAAGCTTATTTCTAAAATCCCAATCGAAGCTTCAAATGCAAACATGACTTGACAAAAATCACGACAGTTATAAATATAAAATTTTCAGTACAATACTTAAATATAGTACATAAATAAGCACAGTACAGTACTTAAATGAATAGTAGTAATAGGATTCTGGTGGTTCCCCAGTGTCAAATATAATTCAAAATAACTCATAAAAAGGTGTAACTTTTTTGCATCACATGACATTTTACCATGACTAATTGGCGTCTTGTTTTGTTCCTGCATGTTTTTGTCACATCATTGACCCTGGTACATTTTCAAGTAACAAAACTAGATGTATTAAAAGTATAATAGTAGCATTACATTATCATCGCTCTCATGGAAGCCTTGCTGATCCTCTTCCGATGTTTCCGTCTCCGTTTTCGTGGAGACGGGAGAGGGGGCGGAGTCTGTGGGGCTGAGGGCGTGGTGGGAGGAGCTTTCATTACTACAGGATAACGAAGATAACAGAAGTCAAAGGAATGCAGTTAGAAAGGTTTTCAGACCAGCGTTGAAAGAATTACTCTCCAGGCAGTCATCAAAATATTAGCATTACATGACTTTGTTGACCTGTGACTTTTTATGCGAGCTCTGACGTTAAAGAAATGGAAAGAATAACAGGAAGCATCAATTACTAATTACAATACAATGTGTACACACACACACACACGCACACACGCACACACACACACACACAGTGGCTTAATAGACAATCTAGACACTGACCTGTTCTTTGTGTGCTAGTCTGTTGTTTGCTAACTGCTTGTGTTGTAAACTGGTGACGTTGATGGTGTTGGTGGTGTTGGTGTCGGAGATGATGCGTTTCCTCTTCTTTTTCTGATTGGTGGTTGTGATGGTGATGCTTTCTAACTTCTAATTGGTCGGAGTGATGAGTTAGCACTTCTGATAAGCCGCTTGATTGGCCGATCACCTCAACGCGGCTGTAAGTGCGGCTAAGAGTGTCTGATTGGCTGCTTATGCCACGCTCTGATTGGACAGAAGTTTGCGATGGAGATTTTGGTTGCTGTGGCGTCGTGCTGTTGTGTGGTTGTTCCTCTTGTGAATGTTTGTCGTTTGTCTTTTTGGCCATGTCGTCGCCACTGTGTTCGGATTTGATGTGATCAGCCTCCTCTGTTTGCGTCGCGTCACTCATCATGCGTGGGTTTCCCAATGTGGTCTGTCTGGTGGGAAAATCTCCTCGGCTGGAGTAAGCTGGCGTGTGTGTAAGTGTGTGTTGGTGTGGGGTTTGTCTGTCCGTGTGTGCTACAGTGTATTTGGACTGCCATTGTAGTTCTTGACTTTCTTTGTCCTCCAAATGAAGCTGCTGGTTATGTTTCAGTTCATCATTGCGGTGCAGCTCCTCTTTTGATTGGGTCTTTGGTGGAGTTACTTTAGGGTGGAGTCTGTGTGGGGGGAGGGGTGTGGTCTGGACACGTGGGGGTTGTGCTGGGACACGTAATTGACAGCTACATGTCACGTGGTCCTCCACAGGAATGACAACTTTCTCATAGGATGGTTGTCTGTTGATATACTGGATTTTTGTTATCTAGACAAAAAATGTTATAATAAAATCAGCATTTCCAACCATATCTTTCTGGACCTAAAAGAGCATCCCAGCATACAATTTGGGGTTTAATAGCAGTCTAATAGACATCTAAACGTAGACAGCTTAGCTAAAACAAGGCTAAACTTGGGCTGTCAGTAAACATCTATTAGACATCTAAGAATAGTCCAAAATTAGACTAGTTGTCAAATTGACAGATTAGACAGACTTTATATGTGTAGTCATTAAATTCTGTTTATTTGATGACTAGTCTAGTTTTGGCCTATTCTTAGACGTCTATAAGATTTTCTCTGACAGCCCAAGTTTAGACTTGTTTTAGCCAAGACGACTATGTTTAGATGTCTATTAGACATCTATTAGACATCTTTTAAAAACAAAAAATGTTTGCTGGGATTCCAAACCCAGGAGAAGTCATTTGCAATCATGCTAAATGATAATTAACTTCTGAGGAGACTATGTAAATCCTTTCAATTGGTTTTGACTGTGGCATATTGCTAACAAATAATGTGGTATATGCACACAGACTTTTAATTTTCAGTCAGCTAGCCCAAACACTTCTGGTGAACTGTAACACCATTACAAAATCAGGTTTCTTTAAAAATCAGTGATCTTCACTGCCTGACTGATATATGAAATAAAGTGGGTCTCAGACCAGAGAAGAAGCACTGCAATAAATCCCATTTTTTTCATGCCATGTCTTTAAAATATAGCATTTTATTTCACCCCAGCAGTGTCTGTGCTAGCCTGCTGCTACTGGCGGCACTTTGCGTTTTATGATTGAACAACTAAATGAATGCTTAAGTCTATTTAACTGATTATATTTGAATTACATTACAACATCAATGCTGTAAAAGGAACCTTATGAAATTAAAAATAGACTTATAAACTTTTCACCAGAAGTTTATCATTGGCTGAAAACACTAGCTGTGCATATATGCCATTAGCATAATGCTAACAAGCAATTAGCTTTAATGTTTTTTATTGGGTAAAATAGCCTAATTAGATTTCACAAACAATTTTATTTTAGCATGTTTGCTACGCTAGAAATGTAGCATATAACAGTGTGAACATAAATATTATGTATATGCTGTTAAAACTATTTCTTAAAGTTGTATCACTATAGGCTTGCATGGTTCAGGATCTGTAGAGCTGCGCATCGTTGGATTTGCTCTTCAGTGTTTGGACTCTCAGTAGTCATTATTAAACCACACTGAACTGAGCTAAACTGAACTGAATTTAAACACTAAAAACTGAACTACACTGTTCCAATTTACTATGACCTTTTATGTGAAGCTGCTTTGACACAATCTACATTGTCTAAGCGCTATACAAATAAAGGTGAATTGAATTGAATTGAATATAGGTGCGTCCCAAATCGCATACTTATGCACTAATCTATGCCATTTTGAAGTATAAATAGTGTAAGTAGTGCGTTCCCAATGAAATCTCTAAAAATAATAAGTGCACTTTAGATACCTGGATGATGCAATTATTTAACCATTAAAATGAATTGTGTAATTTTGGACACTTTACACACTCAACAGCCGCTACTTTGCTCACATAGCGGAAAGGGCGGAGCTTTTGGGCACTGATGTTGGATTACTTTATTTATTTTGGATTGTGAAAGCAAAATTCCCCTACGAGAGTGATTATTCCACCTACTGATGGTGAATGCGGTTATAGTTCACTAATATGGCAACTGTTAAATGTCATCAAGGAGACGGTTTAAATTTCCGCTTAGTAAAAAAAACTGTTCCATTTGGAACAACACTACATACATATACTATGCTGTTCAGTGTGTAAGTGCATAAGTACATAGTGTGCCATTTGGGACGCAGCTTATGTTTTACACGAAAATACTATTGACAATTTTATTTAGAAATCGTACGGTTGTTTTTGTTTTTTTGTAAATGTTTGTAAATCATACTAGCCATTTCATGTTGGATAATGTAGTCTATTTGTATTTACATTTCACTGTACTGTTACTGTTTGAACATTTTAACTAATTAGCCTAACGGTATACATAAAAGTGAGTGAAAAAGTATTTGTAATTAGATTTGATAAAGATGCTTAGATGCTGCTAAACTAACAAAGGCTGTCCAAAATCGCATAGTTCCATACTATATAGTACGCTAAAAACAGTATGCGAGGAGTAGTATGTCCGAATTCATAGTATTTGAAAAACAGAATGCAAGAAGTACCCGAATGACCTACTACTTTCGGTGAGATTCTGAAGTGTGCATCTAATGGATGCTATGCTATTCCATGACGTTCCGTGAGAGAATTCATAAATGGGAGTAAAGAGATGCTACTGACGTGGATGTGATGACAAAATGGCGGATGTAGAACGTCCGAGTTCCATTCATTTTAAATATCAAATAGTATATTCAAATTTAAATGTAGTACCTATTCGAGTAGTAGGGAATTTCGGACGCAGGTAATATGAGTAATAGAGTAATATGCAAATGAGCATTGTAGTAGTTAGCAATGCTAGTAAAATTATATGCTAATTCAAAAAATAAACACTCCAGAAAAATAATTGATCAAATAGTTTTTACATTTGGTATTACATTTAATTTTTTTAGATTTGCAATGGTTAAGCTAACAACATGCACAAAAGCTTTTTGACTAACTAATGGATTTATAATTACACTATAATATATTTTTAGCATGTTTCTAAGCTAACGATATTATAGACTATATTAGTAAATATAAGTATTGTCTAAAATAGCCCTTTTAAAAATTGACATGACTATTTTATGTTAGCATGTTGCTAAGCCATGCTAACAATGTTATAGACTAATTAAAATGAAACATACAATACAGAAAAGATATTATTTTAATATACTGCAACATTTTTTGTAATTAAAATTGCTAGTTAACAATTTTATACACTAATTAGCATAAAACATAGTTAAAAAAGGTTATTTGTAATTACATTCACATATTTATATTAGTATGCTTGTAAATGTTGTAAACTTGCATATAAATACCTGTAGATGTCGTGTTTCAGTGAGAACTGGGACGCATTGTAAAGTTCTCGCGTTACAGCAGCCTGAACAGCGCTGCACTTCCACACATGAAGGCCATAACATGAAGTTGGCGTTTCGTCTGTCAAACATAGCACGCGTCACTTCCATAACTTCTGTCCTCACTTTACACATAGCCTGCTGGGCCACCTGAATGCCTGTGAAAGAAGGTTGAAAGATGGTTAATTTATTGTTTATTTAACATGTATCTCATGTTTTAAAAGCCAAACCGGATGGAAGATTATCTAGTGATGGAAGTAACAAAGCATTTCAAAGCAAATAGTTCGAAACAGCACATGCTAGGGACACCTAGTGGTCAAAACCGTAAATGCAACAACAAATTGTTCTCTGCATTAGGCTTAGTCTATGATTTGTCAGAGGTCACCACAGTGTAATGAACCACCAACTATTCCATCATATGTTTTACGCAGCAGATGCCCTTCCAGCTGCAACCCAGTACTGGAAAACAGCCATACACCATACACACGTTCACACACACATACACTATGGTCAATTTTGTTTACCCAATTCACCTATAGCGCATGTCTTTTGACTGTGGGGAAAACCTGAGCACCCGGAGGAAACCCATGTCAACACAGAGAATTGTTATTTCAAACATAATGCAAACTTTATATTGAATGTAAATAAATGCACTTAGCTTATCATTTAATGTCGTTAAATATTGTGTCTGCATGATTTGCATTCTTATATAATTTTTTGAGTCATACATATTATTTGTTCCTTGTTGGGTTCTACTAAACTGGACAACAAGAGACTGTTAACGAATATTATTCCTTTTCATTTTACAAATATCTCATTAAACCGTCTGCAAACTAGTAAAACTGATCCAAGATTAGGATAAAAGAATCACTATTTTACTTTCAAAATTTTTCGAAACAGTTGTGACGCAACTAAGCCCGGTTACTGAAATTATGTGACCTTGTCAATTTGAGACGCACTTCGAAGTTCGCACTCGTAGAAGTTCGTAAAAGTTTTGAAGGTTTTGTATTACAATGTTTGTGACAGAATCAAAACTGCAGTGCGTGCTAATAAAAAAGACATGAACATGCATTTGTGTGGACGTATTTAAAAAATATTATAGTTATTAAAAGTAAATACTGTACATACAATAGTGTTTTTCAACCATACAATAGTAGTGTATTATACTGTATTGGTGTATTAATTTTAGATTTAGAATTAATTACAGTGAACTGATTCTGTTTGGTTCTCAAATCTGATGTAATATTCTGCAATAACAGCACGCTTATAGCCTCTTTATTTTTGGGTATTACTCCGCCCACATAGTGTCAACAGATCAATAGACTCACTACAGTTTGACAAATATTGCAGATGTTGGACAACATAATGTACTTTTGAGGCTTTTTCAGGTGAGAACGTAGTTGTTTAGATTGCAACTATGCAGTTTATTTAAATATAGTGCCTATTTTAAATATTTATAATTTCAGAGATCGGCCATCAGCCTGTAGTGAGCAGAGCAGAGACGGTTGTGCCACAAGATGGCGACAGAGACTGCGTATTAAGTCCTTAGTGGTGAAAAACTCAGCGTTTTCTTTTCGTATTTCAAACTACAGCTGATCAAATCATTATAAAACAGGTAAGTGACATTCTAAGTCGATCCCTCTCTTTTGTATGTTGTAGTGCTGTATTTATACCATAGTAATCTACTAGTGTTTACTTTGGCTTTTTTAGGGTTAATTATTGTGATCTCCTGATTGCAACAGAGAAATACTGGGAAATATCTGTAGACTGATGGCATTTCCTGCCGTTCAGCCGTACGTTAAAATGTGAGCAAAATCACCTGATTTGTCATAACTTTAGACATTACACTGGAGAATCATTGAAATACTAGCTCTAAAATGATGTTTGAGAACGTTTTCTGTTGTTCTGACGTCAGCTGCAGATGTGAATGAATGGCGAAAAAAAGTAGTTCCTCATACAAAAGGATTTTTGACTCTCTGTGCTTGATTTTCTTTTTTTTACATAGATGATTATGTCGTCAAACTGTATGAACGTATTATCACACTCGTAGCAGTGCAATATGGCTGTATATCGTCACTGATGACGTCACATAATGCACAGCTCCCACCAGTGCCGATATACAGCCATATCACACTGCTACTCATGTGATATTGCTCATTTATATATATTGAAAATGTAGTAAATGTTTACATTGCTAAAGTTGTTGTACTCCAAAAACTTCATTATTGTTTGGTTTAAAAACTTTACATTACTATAGTATTTAAAAAAAAAAAAAATATATATATATATATATATATATATATATATATATATATATATATATATATATATATATATATATATATATATATATGTATAATTTTTTCGGGGTTTTCACCTTTAATTGATAGGACAGTAGAGAGTATTGAAAGTGTGGGGAGCAGAGAGAGGGGAAGGATCAGCATAGGACCACGAGGCAGGAATCGAACTCAAGTTGCCTTGAACACCGGAATGCATGCATCAACGCACTAACCACTACACCACTGGCACCGACATTACTATAGTATTTTTTGATGTAGATATTGTTATTGTGGGGCGACGCGGCAGCACAGTGGGTAATGATGTCACCTCACAGCAAGATGCTTGCTGGTTCGAGCCTCAGCTGGGTCAGCTGGCATTTCTGTGTGGAGTTTGCATGTTCTCCCCATGTCCATGTGGGTTTCCTCCAGGTGCTCTGGTTTCCCCCACAAGTCCAAAGACATGCGGTACAGGTAAATTGGGTAAACTAGATTGTCCATAGTGTATGTGTGTGAACGGGAGTGTATCCACTGCATAAAACATATGCTGGATAACTTGCAATTCATTCCGCTGTGGCGACCCCGGATTAATAAAGGGACTAAGCCAAAAAACATTAATGAATAAATATTGTTATTGTTTGTCATTAATAATGACACAAAAGAATGATGTAGTTTGAATTATATTCAGAAGGATAAATCAATGATAAAATTCACCACAAAACATTTGATCTGATCCACTGATTTGAAACGTAAAGATTTAGAAAATTCATGTAGCAGTGCTTCGAAAGCATCCAACACTAAAATGATCCAGACGGACGAGACTTCAGACACTCACTATAATTCAACCTCTCAGTGCAGTCAGTGAGTACAATCTGCAGATTCGAGGCGCACTTGACTGAAAGTGAGCACTCAGAGAGAGTTGAAAAGAACATAAGGGTTCGAGTGCATGTGCGAAAGAAGCGTGGGTGGTTCAAATTGAGCTTTGAAACTTGTGTGTGTGTGTTTGAGGGTGACCTAAGGACATGTGGCGAGACTGGACGAGACAGAATCAATCACAGAGACGCAACAGCAGACTCCAGGCTCACATCTCACACACTCGCACAAAACGCACTGCAACAAAGCCACAACACCATTGTGGATTGGAGATGCCAGTGTCTCAAAATAATCGCCACAGACTGGAACATAGATTGAAATTCCGCTGGAGGACAAAGATGAAGAGACGGGAGTGTGGAAAAGAGACAGCCAGACAAAGAGAGGAAGGGAGGGAACGCTGCAGCGGACTTACTAAGGCTTCTGGGAAGACGTTTGTGTGTTCCGTTCGAGTGCATCTCAGTCTCTGGCTTCTCATCATCTTCCTCTGCAAACGAAAGACAAAACAATGAAAGGAGTTTAAAATACGAAACACCGATCATGAGCACTTTGGGGTAGCAAAAATGAATGACATTGGGGTCAAAAATTATACACACTGCAAAAAAAATTCTGTCTTGATTCTAGTCCAAATATCTCAAAATTCTTAAATCAAGAAGCATTTTCTAGATGAGCAAAAAATAATGTCGATTTCAGAAATAGTATGTCAAAATTAAGTGAGTTTTTGCTTAAAACAAGCAAAATAATCCGCCAATGGGCAAAGAAAAATAATCTTATTTCAAAGTGAAAACAAGATTATTTTGCTTTTTTTTTAAAAGTAAAAACTCACTTATTTTTAACATATTATTTTTGAAAACATTTTTGCTTGTCTAAAAGATTCACCTTGATTTAACATTTGGACTAGGAACAAGACAAGGAGTACCATACTTTGATAAATTTGAGTATTTAAAGTGTTAGACGACAAAATTAAAGTGCTTGTGAAAGTTATTGTCCTTCGTTTTAGATGGTAATATATAGTTAACATTGCAGGTATCATTCTTGGTTTGAACCGGCCTCTACATCACAACTATAACAGTAACAAACAACACATATAACTATTGTTTACAACTGATTGTTCGCAATGTGATGTAACCATTTTGTATCATGTTGCTAAGCTAACAATATACTAAGCTATTTAGCATTAACTTAAATTATATATAAATATTGTGTATGAACTTGTAATTCAATTAAATATTTAACTTTAGCTGGTTGCATGGGCGTCATGGTGGTGCAGTGGGTAGCACAATTGCCTTACAGCAAGAATGTCTCTGGTTCGAGCCACGGCTGGGTCAGTTGCCATTTCTATGTGGAGTTTGATTCTCCCCATGTTCACGTGGATTTGCTCCGGTTTCCCCCACAAGTCCAAAGACATGCACTATAGGCGAATTGGGTAGGCTAAATTGTCCATAGTGTATGTGTGTGAATGAGAGTGTATGGGTGTTTTCCAGTGATGGATTGCAGCTGGAAGGGCATCCGCTGCGTAAAACATATGCTAGATAAGTTGGCAGTCATTCCACTTTAGCGACCCCTGATTAATATAGGGACTAAGTTGAAAAGAAAATTATTTAATGAATGTTGCTATGCTAACCATGCTAAACACAAATTTACTGTGTTCCTATTTACTGTGACCTTTTATGTGAAGCTGCTTTGACACAATCTACATTGTATAAGCGCTATACAAATAAAGGTGAATTGAATTGAATAAATTAGCCTAAAATCTGCAGTATGAATATTGTGTAAAACCCCATTTGTAAATACATTTATTTCATGCTAGCTTGTTGCTAACTAACAGGGATTTATAGACTACCAACCAATGAATTTTACAGTACACATAAGTACTGTGTAAAATATGGTAATTTGTAATTCGATTTATTTTATGCCTTTTTGCTACCTAATAATGAACAATATTGTTGTAGGACAATACAAAGACAATATTGCTGAAAAATTTGTGAAAACACTGACAGACCCCACTTTACTGAGCCTAAAGATTTTACTCAGCGGAGCACAAAACCGTAGTGCGTATTAATAAAAAGAACATTAGCATGAATTCAAAAATAATATAGTAAATTAAATTAAATGTAACCATGCTATAGTAATGTGTATTATATTTTATATGTTATGTTTTAACAACTCTTTGTTAATGAATGCTATATTTAGATATATATTAAGTTCAATTCAATTCAATTCACCTTTATTTGTATAGCGCTTATACAATGTAGATTGTGTCAAAGCAGCTTCACATGAAAGGTCACAGTAAATAGGAACAGTGTAGTTCAGTTTGTAGTGTTTAAGTTCAGTTCAGTTGAGCTCAGTTCAGTGTGGATTAATAATCACTACTGAGAGTCCAAATATTGAAGGGCAAATCCAACGATGCGCAGCTCTACAGATCCCGAACCATGCAAGCCAGTGGCGACAGCGGAGAGGGAAAAAAAACTTCACTAAAGGCGGAAGTGAAGAAAAAAAACCTTGAGAGAAACCAGGCTCAATTGGGCACGATCATTTTAATTTCTCCGCTGGCCAAACGTCTTGTGCAGAGCTGCAGTCTTAGTGGCGGAGGCTGGAAGCTGGCCTCAGCGAACATACAGTGGTATACTTTGGTATAAGTACAGTGAACATACTGTGGTATACTTTAGTTTTTATTACAGTAAATTGCCGTATTGTAGTATTATAGAAAGATGTAACATACAGTATTAAGTAATTTGTTTATATTACTATAGTGCTTGTACTAACTATTCACCTTATTTTCTGCGGATGAGCGGGCGCAGTCATTTGAATCTTTTTGGCTGGAGACTTTGGTCTCGTTCACTTCCATTTATTTTTAGACGTTAAAACCAGCTCGTTCTGCTGCTTCATGTTGAAAACTGATATTTTCTTATTATGTTATTCTAACTTGTCTGTATAATGCATGGACACACTTGTTAGTAGAGCAAGTGGTTCGACCGTTTTCTGCCGTTTATTATTCCTAGTCATTTCTCCCATAGGGAGCTGAATCGGAAGTTCTAAAACAATCGCAAAAACGAGCGCACTTCCACTTGAAGAATAAGGTCAATAGAATTACCACAACAGATTAATTCATGTACTTCACTATAGCATAGTTTCGAAACACTACATTATTTACAATTTTATTA
Source organism: Danio aesculapii (assembly GCF_903798145.1). Taxonomy (NCBI): domain Eukaryota; kingdom Metazoa; phylum Chordata; class Actinopteri; order Cypriniformes; family Danionidae; genus Danio; species Danio aesculapii. The sequence goes on along the minus strand of NC_079456.1, from coordinate 31,651,095 downwards.
ATATACATTTTGTTATACATTTATTGTTATCATTATTGTTAATAACAATAACAGTAGTTAACAATAATGACACAAAGAAATTAAAACAATAAAAAACATTTGAAGCCAATCAGAATCTATCCATTCAGTTTGATCAGTGACGATAGCTGTATGCTGATGCAACAACAAAGGAATAATAATAATAATAATAATAATAATAATAATAATAATAATAATAATAATAATAATAATAATAATAATAATAATAAATCATTGTGTGTAAAGAGCTTTAGCATTTAAATCGAAACTACAAGAAAACATTGTGCGCTAATTCATTGAACATTAACATTCTTTGGTGTAGATGCTAATTAAATTAGCAATACCCAGTTATCATCTTGCTGTAAACAGGTCACGTTTGGTGAAAATGTGTCACCACCTACTCAAGATAGGAGCAGTTTGATAGATATGTAAATCTTAATTAATTGCCGAAATTCAAACTTGTACACGACTGCCATTCACCAGTCAATCAAATTTTAGCTCAACTGCTTTAGCCATTGTTGTATGCTACCTTTCTGTTGTGCAGCTCTGTTTAGCTTATGTCTCATACATAAGACCTGCTGCGTCTGGGATTGCCATTTGAATCCTCTTGATTCCACTGTCCCGACACCTTGCCGTAAATCTGCTCAAGCCCTTTATATCCATGAGCGACATTCGTCTGGTGTTCCAGTTGTAGCGAGGGTCATAACATTGTTGAATCTGGTTAAAACGCACACACAGAGGATTCCGGTGTAGGGAACAATAGCGTAGCCTTGTGTTTGTGTCCCTTGTGTAAACTTAGAGCTGGACTGGGCTCAAGGTCACTGCTATTGTGCCTGTGAGTGGCTATACACGGCCCATTCATGTAAATATTACCATTATCCACATGTATGCGCACACACATGTACACACACACAGAATTCCAGACCCCTCAGTCTTTCCTGCCTCACCTGCCTCACCCCAGAAAACACACACATTCCAGAAGTGACGAGACGCTGGCTAGTTTGAAGTACTGCTGATATGGAGTTTCAATGGACAAGGATGATATGAAGAGGGCAACGCGGCCAAAACACACACACACACACACACACAAATACGTGTATAAATACAGTAGTCAAAATTTGAAGGATAGATCATCTCCGTTTATTAAAGTTTTCCTAAAACAACTGAACAACAACCATTCTTATCCTAGGACCATTTTGAAAAATGATTTTGATCCACTTCATGTGTTGGCTACTGTATATACTGTATATATCATTATGTAAATGGATCACTTGCTGTGTTCATCCAGTCAAAATCTTTTGTAATTATTTTGCAATTAATAACATAATTTTTCTTTGCTTTTTGGATGAACTATCCCTTTAAACTGATTTTCATTGAAAACATTGAAATAATGAAATGGCACTGGCCAGACCAGAGTCCTGATGTAAACCTGATTAAAAATCTCTGGAAAATCCTTGGTGACAAAGTTATGGCTAAGAAACACTACAGTTGGTGATCTGTGAAAGAAATTGAAGAAGAGTGAGATATACAGTAGTCAACATTTGAAGTGGATCATCGCCAATTATCAAAGTTTTCCTAAAACAACTGAACAACAGCCATTCTTGTCGAAGGACAGTTTTGAAAAATAATTTTGATACACTTCAAATGTTGACTATGGTATACAGTCAAGCTTGAAATTATATATATGGTCAAGCCCGAAATTATTCATACCCCTGGGGCTTGACTATACACATATTTAGTGTTGTGTATTTGGGATCAGCTTTACCTACGGATTCTACATCCAAAAGTTTCTTCAGATCGTCTACTGTTGAAATTGGGCTGTTCATTACTAAATCCACCAGAGATGGAGGAAGAGGGTCCCCCTGATAAAGAAACAGAGAAAGAGATGGTCAAAAACAGGTCCTGAACAAAACAACACCTGTCTGGGTCAAAAACAGTTGCTTGTAATGTCAATAAAATACACATAAATATGTAAGTACAATAATAGAGATGTTGCTCAGCATGTGTTGCGGAACATGTGTGGATGGCACGATTTGTCTTTTGTGTTTATTTTTTAACTCTGTCCTTTATTAAGCTGCATTACTCATAATCAGGTCACTCTGTGTGTGTTTGTGTGTGTGATGTGGCCTGGGTCATGTGGCAGGCACACAGTGGGAAAATAAATATATAAATAAACATATTGCCACAAGCTAGTGACCAATCAGAAATCACACTCCCACAGAGTTCCTCATAAATGTGTTAAAATTTACAGTTGCACACAGTTTATTGCAGTCAGGTCTTTTCAAACAACATAGGTATTGTATCTTTGCAGTTCAGTTCCAAAATTTGCAATAAATATCATCAACAGACAACTGATTTCTGTTTTCAGTTCTGTTTAATTTTCAGAGTAAAATGCATGTTAATTTTTGCTGTAAGCTACTTCGGTTTTACACAAAAGACTATTGGAGACAGCAAGTTGACAAAGACAGAAAGAGCACAACCTATAACCACAGTTGCTGGTGCTCCTTAAGAGTGCCCATGAGTGGAATTTGGACAGCTCCTACTAGCTGGCTGAATACTGTTACACTCATACCCCTAAATCTCACTTTCATTCGGGTCACAGCACCAACGTAAACCCTTAAGTTCTACTCACCCCTCTCTGAGAGTGATTTGAGGTGCCGTGTCCAACATGTGAGGTGGGTGTGCCCACAAGGTGCTTAAAATCACAGTTGCTAGCATAGTTGCTAGGTTTACTTGTCCTCGAATACACTCATCCCTCTAAACCTCACTCCCATATGGGTCATGGCACTAGCATTACCCCTTAGGTTCTACTTGCCCCTTTTGAGAGTAATTTTGAGCTGCCGTTTCCAACATGGGAGGTGGGTGTGCCAACAAGGTGCTTAAGATCACAGTTGCTAACATTAGTTTCTAGGTTTACTTACTTGTCCTTAAATACACTCATTCCGCTAAACCTCACTCCCATCCGGGTCATGGCAACAGCATTACCCCTTAGGTTCTACTTGCCCCTTTTGAGAGGGATTTTAAGCTGTCATTTCCAATATGGGAGGTGGGTGTCCCAACAAGGTGCTTAAGATGACAGTTGCTAGCATTAGTTGCTTGGTTTACTTGCACAGCTACTACTAGCTGTCCTCCAATACACTCATCTTGCTAAACTTCACTCTCACCTGGGTCATGACACCAGTGCAAACCAGTGCAAGGTTTTACACGCCACTCAGAGAGTCTGCCATTTCCAGCATGTGAGTTGAGTGTGCCAACAAGGTGCTTAAGATCACAGTTGCTAACATCAGTTGCTAGGTTTACTTACACAGCTCCTACTAATTGTGCTATAATATACTTATTCCCATAAAACTCACTCTCATCTGGGTCACAGTATCAATGTAACCCCTCTAGGTCCTCTTTCTCCACTTCAAGAGCATTTAAAACCACTGCTTCCAGAACTGGGGGCATGTATATGCTAACCAGGAAAATAAAGACGGCAGCTCGTAAAAACCCACGGGATCTAATCACCTTGCTCTGAGCAAGATTTGAACCTGCGCAGAAGCAGGCATGCTAACAAGACTCAAATATCTCAAACTAGCTGACCTCCAATACACTCACACCTGAATATCTACATCAGCCTTTGAAAAAAAAAAAATTAGTTTTGCTAATTTATTAAAATGAGCTCTTTTGAAAAAACAAACATTTGCCTATTATAATGATTAGAAACGAGAGTGTATAGAATTTTTCAAATTAATTCAAACTTTTACTCCTCATCCATTAAAATTTTACAGGTTTTACAGATTTTTACAGGTTTTTACATACAAAATACATCCTACAAACTATTTTACAATGTCCCAAAATAGCTCCATTTACTTGTGCATGAACAACAATTTTACAAATGCCATATTAAAAGATGCAATATTAAACAATTTCTTATTTTGGTTTCACAAGAAATGCGTTTAAATGTAAATTAAGTAAATTACATACTTATTCAATGCAAACATTAGAGGCGAATTATCGCCATTCGAATGATGCGAAATAATCAAGCAATAAAAATTGCGTGAGGGGGAAAACATCCTGTGTGTAAACTAGAGGCAGTGTTATGATTCTCTGTGTTTGGTTTAACCAAGCATAATATATTTTAACAATGCATGAAATCAGGCTAACATGCTATTTCAGGATAGCAATTCCGTATAACCCCATTTGGTGCTTTAGGTACATAAATAAATGATAACTTATCTAATTAACAAATTCTCAATAGCCTCAAGAATAAATACATTCCAAATTGAACGCTTGCAAATAAGCTGTTCTCTTTTGCAAACATTTAGAAGGTGAATGTTAGTAGCTATGCAAACTTGATTTCATGTGTCGTTAAAATCTGAAATGCACAATTTAATGTTATGCATCTTAATGCGACACAATGTGGCACTATACGAACATAAGTAAACCGCCTTCTACACTAACCTTTTTATTTCAGATCAATTGTACTTGCTTATGGAGAATATTGCTGAGCGAACAGTCAAAACAGGGAGATTTGCATTTAGAAGCTGTAAAGGTACAGCAGCAACAACCTGTTTCACCAAAAGAATCAGCAAGTCATGTTAATAACAGTCATGCAAAAACTAAATTATGGCTGTTTCTGGTGCACAAAAACACTGACTAAAGGTCTATTCACATCATGAGTGATAATTATAATGATAACTGTATATTAGCATCCACACCAATGCACTGCACAATTAGCGCCATTGGTGTAACGAAGTATTAACACTGTAATTACACTTGCCAGGGGAAAATAGAACAAAAGGGTTGAAAACAGCCACTTGACCACCAAAATAGACACACTAAATCAAGCTCTACTTGTGCAGTGAAAGACTAACATTCATCAAATTGTGTAAAGTTCATGATGAATCTACAGGTGTGAAGATGTGAAACACACATGCACTAAAGCAGTACGAAACACACACACAAATCCACGAGTGTGGAGCCCTGTATCACATATACTGATCCCATTAGGATGACATCACTCCCGTTTGCCAATTGCCGTAATGACTCATTGGATCCAGGAATGCCAATAGTTCATCCAGGGCAAAAGTTAAGGAGGAATGGGGTATAATTATGGACCTGGACTGCTGTACGCACACACACATGAAACTTTAGAGGGCGAACCACATGGCATTCAGCCATAACTGAGTTCAGACATAAAGGAATACTGTATCCATGGAGTGACACCCACACCTGCGCATACAGTGCAAACACACAGGTCACTGAAACAGATGCACTGAAAGGAGGATGAAAAGCGGGATTTATTTTTTTAAAAAGAACAGTCTGACCAAGCTTCGGTAATCATAGAGGGGATTATGAGCCAGATTTAGTGAACAGGGCAAATTAGCGTGAGACTGCAATCCCATAAACGAGCCAACGGGAGTGATAATACACACCCTTTAACTTTCTATCTATAAGCAAGCCAACCTTTTCATTAGATCAATACACTTTTATTATTCATATGTCCACAAATTTTACATACAATGCATAAAAAGCCCATCTTGCTCAACAAAAGAGTATTTTTTTCCCAACACAAGTGGAAAATGGTTCCTAAAGGGTTTAATATGCCAAACATGTCTCTTTATTCAAGACAATTTACCATATTTTGATTTAGGGTGAAAAAATGATCCAAATGTAGCATTTTCTGTATGATTTCCCTTACATAATTCAGCATAAATCACACACTGAATCTGCTGGTGATTCTCATAAGAGTGCTTTTCAAAGGATGCAGACATAGCGGTTCATTTTAATAATGACAATCACAAGCTGTTTTTCTCCTACAGTATTTTGATTTGTCTTTTTATCAAAGGCAGCTTAATGAATAAAAAAAAGTTTAAAATAAAAATGAAACCTTCAACAAAAAACGGATCCCTATTTAGGTTTACAAAAGCAAGCACAGCCATTTAGAGGTAATTTCTTGGTCAATTATGTCAGAATTTATCAGCATTTTGCATTTCCGGGAAAAATTTGGAGCGTCTTAGCCTCGGTAAACATCGCATTTTTAGTTTACCAGTTGTAATTTTAGGCTATTATTGTGTAAAATTTAAATTTTGCAACATTTTTTAAAAAGTTTTGTCATGACATAAAGCTGTGTTTGCTGAAATGCTGAATTTTATGAAACAAGATACACAACATTTTTTTCGACAGCGTCCTTAGCTAACTATCATTTTCTTGTCAAAAAATTCCTATTTTGGGGACATGAAAAAAGTAAAAGGTTTCAAATCTTTGACAAACAATCATCTCTATAATCTATCATCTGATCTGGTGACCATGCACATCGTGGTTCAGTAGTGTCAACAAAAGCAACAATGGTGAGGCGCATGACTGTAATTAGTAATAGTTTCTTTAGAAAGTGATCAGATCAGTCTCAAAAATAATACAAAATAAAATTCAGCACAATTCAAAGTTACAAAATCCAATTTGTCTATTTGTAAACACACAATTTGTGAAAAACATAAATATTTTTACCAAATAAATTGAATTTGCATATTTTTAAATCGCATTTTAAATTTACGTATTAGATTTGTGTATATTTGAATCGTGTTTTGAATTTATGAATTAGATTTGTGTATTTTTGAATCGTGTTTTGAATTTATCAATTAGATTTGTGTATTTTTGAATCGTGTTTTGAATTTATCAATAAGATTTGTGTATTTTTGAATCGTGTTTTGAATTTATCAATTAGATTTGTGTATTTTTGAATCGTGTTTTGAATTTATCAATAAGATTTGTGTATTTTTGAATCGTGTTTTGAATTTATCAATTAGATTTGTGTATTTTTGAATCGTGTTTTGAATTTATGAATTGGATTTGTGTATTTTTGAGTCGTGTTTTTTTGGATTTTGTAAATGTTATTGTGTTGTGGATGTATGAATTCTATTTTGTAAATGTGTTATTTTTGAGACTGATCTGGCTCCATACCTGGCATGCAAATTATAGCATTATTTTTTGGTTTTTGCAGATCAGTGTGGACGGGACACATTTTAACTGCATTGTCATCTACAAGTGGATGCTCTATACACATACTTTCATACCACAACTGTTGTGTCTGAAACAGAAACCCCAACAAATGCATAACAGTCAATACGATTAGCCACAGAAATATCTCCGTCCACGCCTTTGCATTATTTTAACCGTGAGTAAAACTAGCATATGAAAGGATAAGCGCAATAAGCCTCGACTCAGCTTCTATTTTCCAAAACTGAGTCATAAATTCAATGCACATTTGATTAGATGAAGAGGTTCGGCTCAGCTTTCATTTGCTCGATTCCTGAGTCATGTCTGCAAAAGCAATTTCGCTTTTTTTTTTAAGCCCTCAGGCCGTGACACATGCATAATGCCCCAGAGGGACCCGAAGCCAAATCATCTTATGTGATTCCATCCACACGTCTTTACCGTGCTGCCTAGATTATTTCTCTCTCTCTTATATAACTTAAACACAAGACTTATGAAGCATCAGCTGGATGAGTGCAATCCCCTCAGCTGTGACCTTTTAAACTCCCTAAAAGAGTCAGAATCGGAGCGCTGGGTTTTAGAGGGTAAACCTAACATAAAGTTGGTTTATTTGCATGTTTGGTGATGATGCAATGGTTCTATTCAAAAGGCGGATTACAGAAATATAACAAGAGGATTTAGGTTTTATAGTGTGTGTGTGTGTGTGTGTGTGTGTGTGTGTGGATGGTAATTGATGTGCATGTGATAAAAACTTAAAGGTCAGGACGCATACGTGAGAATATCTGCAACCCAAATCAAGATGCATGAATGAGTCTGCTGGGCCTATTAAATTACAGATAGGTTTGATGGCCAAAACTGATATATTTAGAGAGCAGGATGGATAAAACAGTTCAATTAAGATCATTGAAGTGAGATGCACTTAAAAAAACAAGTTTGCAACTTGTACTTATTTAAAAAGAGTTGAAACAGCACAATTATTCGTTTTTTTGAGGACAACTTAATTGTTTTACGTTCTATCCACTTAAATGTGTAAAAATGACTCATTTAACTCAATTGATTTGTGTTGGGACAATATGAAGTATTTATGTGGGACACAGCATTTCTTCTTACAGTGTGCACGAATAATAATAGCTGAACAACACAATTATTAAGTTTTTTGGGCCAACTTAATTGTTTTATGTTCAATGCACTGAAATTTGTAAAAAATAATTAAACTTAATCGATTTGTATTGGGACAATATGAAGTATTTATGTGGAACGCAGCATTTTTTTACAAGTGTGCACAAATAATAATAGCTTAACAACACAATTCTTACCTTTTTTGGGACAACTTAATTGTTTTAAGTTCAATCCACTTAAATTTGTAAAAATGTATTAATCAACTTTATTGATTTGTGTTAGGACAACGAAGAATTTTTGTGGGATTCAGCATTTTTTATTTATAGTGTGCACGAATAATAATAGCTGAACAATGCAATATTTAAGTTTTTTGGGGGGACAACTTAATTGTTTTAAGTTCAATCTACATAAACTTGATAAAAAGATGATTTATTTAACTTAATCGATTTTTGTTGGGACAATATGAAGAACTTATGTGGGACGCAACTTTTTTTTACAAGTGTGCACGAATAATAATAGCTGAACAACACAATTATAAATTTTTTATGGCATAACTTAATTGTTTTTTGTTCAATCTACTTAAACTTGTTTAAAAAAGATTCATTTAATTTAATCGATTTGTGTTGGGACAACATGAAGGATTTATGTGGAACCCATCTTTTTTTTGTTTGTTTTCATGAATAATAATAGTTGAACAACACAATTCTTAAATTTTTTGGGACAACTTAATTGTTTTATGTTCAATCCACTTAAATTTGTAAAAATGTATTCATTTAAATTTATCGATTTGTGTTAGGACAACATGAATTTTTGTGGGACGCAGCATTTTTTATTTACAGTGTGCACGAATAATAATAGCTGAACAATGCAATATTTAAGTTTTTTGGGGGGGGGACAACTTAATTGTTTTAAGTTCAATCTACTTAATTTTGTTAAAAAGAGGATTCATTTAACTTACTCGATTTGTGTTGGGACAATATGAAGGATTTATGTGGGACCCAGCATATTTTATTACAAGTGTGCACGAATAAAAATAGCTGAAAAACGCTATATTTGTTTTTGTTTTTTTGCGGGACAACTTAATTTTTTTTAAGTTTAATCCACATAAATTTGAAAAAATTTTATTAATTTAACTTTATCGATTTGTGTTGGGGCAACTTGAAGGATTTACATGGGACCCAGCATTTTTTTTACAGTGTGCACGAATAATAATAGCTGAACAACACAATTCTTTAGTTTTTTTGGGGGGGACAACTTAATTGTTTGATGTACATAAATTTGTAAGAATTTATTAATTTAACTTAATCTATTTATGTTAGGACAACATGAAGGATTAATGTAGAACCCAGCATTTTTTTAAAGTGTGCATGAATAATAATAGCTAAACAATTAAGAACATAAACATATTTGAATACATTATCCATTAATGAGGCAGTTGATGCCAATAATCGTAGTATTGACAAATATAAACGTGTATATCACCTAAATATATCTAAAATCAGTTTTATTGTTACAGAAATCCCAAAAAGAAATATATAAAATGGACACTATCCATTTCGGTACTTTTGTTGTTGTTACATTATACAGTTTTAACACATTTCTGCTATATGCATACATAAGCACACGGTATGACTTTCCCATTGTCTGGGAGACCACTTGAAAATACAACTACAAAGAGCCCGGAAACCCTAAAGAGGACCTCCTAAGTCTGAGCACTATTTTAATACGTCTAAAGGCGTACAGTCGCGCTAAATTGAAAACATAATTGGGGTTTAGGCAGTGACAGTGATGCTCCTGGACTGAGTGATGTGTTTTGGCAGTGGTGCATCTGGGAAGCCATCCAACGCACATTAATGCTGGCAACGCTAACTGTGCCTTTGTTTGAGTTTAGGATTGCAGACACAAACAAATACAGTCAGATTGAGCACCGAATCGAGTGTGGTTTCTCCGTTTTATCGGGTCAGTCAGGCGTGCTTATGAGGGAATTCGTTACAGTTTGCTTAAATTTCATCCTCGCAATCACGACAGTCATAAGTGGCGGGTGAATGCGGCTATTGTCAAATGAGACTTAGAAATTAAAGAGAAACAGAGCGTGACGTCAATCAGGTGAAGCTTACCTGCGCGCGACCGGACCGCAGGCACGCTGCGAGCGCCGCGAGCACCAGCAGCAGCAGGCGCGAGCTCATCATGCGCGCACATCCAAATGTCTCTCTCTCCCTCTGTCAAACACACACACACACACACACACTCTCAGCTGCAGTAAAGTTTATTCCAGAGGGGTTGTTGGGTCACTTTGAACACCGTTCCAGCTGCTCCTGTTTGACATTTGACGCGTATCCAAAATCTCCAGTGTGGAAATCAAACCGGTCCGTTAAAAATCGCATATTAATGATACACTTGACAGGTGGGAGACGTATAAAAATATATATATTAAAATAAAAAAATCTCCAGCTTAAAATATCAGCTTTGAATATCCAGGAATAACAAGTCCAGAGTGTTGTTTTGTATAGAATGAGCCATTGGTGATGATTCCAGCACCGCACGTAGCCTATGCAACTTTCCCTAGTTAGTGCGCAGCAGTCAGTGCGTGTTAAAGCGTGTTTCAGGTGCTGCTGCACTTCGCTCTGGCCCAAGCCTTAAAAAACAAGCCCCGCCCCTTCTGCGCTCTGATTGGCTCGCCGCGCCTTTGAGGCAGGACTGATGTTTCCATATAAGGCAAATGATTAGGCGCGATTCTGCACGGATGAGGGGAGGCTCTTCATACATGAACTGACGTTCTCTGAGTGTGAGTTTTATTTGGAAAAAAGGCAACAGTTTTCTCACAGCCACCTGTTCTGTCTTGTTTCACTGGAGGTTTATAGCGTATGGTTGTGAACTGGAAAGTCACAACCAGCCAGAATGATGACGAGACAGTGAAATTGGTAACATTTAACTTAGTCTCTTGAATCCTGTCAGGAATATATTCATTCAGCGTCCTGAAAAGACTGTTGACTGGGAAATTTTAAATGACGATTAAAGGGATAGTTCACCCAAAAATTACAATTCTGTCATCATTTACTGGTCCTTTTACTTGTTTCGATGCTTTTATGGGTTTGTCTCTTCTGTTGTACACAAAAGAAGTTATTTTGAAGAAAGCTGGAAAACTGCAACTATTGACTTCCATAGTATTTGTTTTTTCTGGTATGGAAGTCAGTGGTTACATGTTTTCAGCTTTCTTCAATATACAGTATCTTCTTTTGTGTTCAACAGAAGAAAGACATTCATAAAGGTTTGAGTTTGAATTTATTTATTTAATGGGATAGCCCCTTTTCTTATTTTCGAGGGGGTCCCTAAAAAGTTCATAAATCAAACAGTACAACACGTCATAACGTACATACAACTAACAAAACAAACAGACAAGCAGCACACTTCATCTGAAACACTTTCCACAATCTGAAGCCTAAATAAACAAAAACATAATCAAAAGTACAAACAATTTGATATACAACTAAATCATAAACATTTAAATTGGAGCCAATATTAATAGCATTCACAAGTTGTTTCCAAAAAAGAAAATAAATTAGCCCTGAAAAGACTAAATGATTTAATTGATCTGAAAAAAGGAAGAAAGGTTTGTTTATTTTTAGGTGAACAATCACTTTGAGTTTGACAGTTTGAGATATTTTAATCATGAATAAGCAAGGGCGTAGAATTGGCATGGACGAAGGGGACGTGGCCCCACCAATATCCACCAATTACTGAAATGTCCCTACCAATAATTTAATCGACTTCAAATTAAAATAATGCTCTATCAACCCTTAGTAACCTACACACACACAAAGTCAAGTTTGCTACGAGTTCACCATAATAGTAATCAAGGCTGTGCAATTAATCGAAATTCGGTTTATATTCTGGCCTCTGTGATTATGAGAAACAATAATCAGGATAAAAGAGTTAAATTGCGACACACACCTCTCTAAATTTCTCTACATTCATACCTCCTCAAAGCCGGACTGCAGTAAAATCCAACACAGTCTCACGGCAATTCGTAACTTTTTGATTTAGTGGCTAATTTGTATGAATTCGTACGATCTAATTCGTACGATTTAGTACGATTTGCTCATCCCCCAATGACGGTTCGGTTTATGGGTGGGGTTAGGTGCCACGCCTCCTTTTTAAAATCGTACAATTTCATAAGACTGAACTTGTACGAATTCGTACGAATTAGCCACTAAACTGACAAAACGTAAAATACTTACGTTTTCTCGTGAGATCAGGCTGGTAAAATCATGTAAATTGACTTTTACAACATGGTATGTGATTGTTATTTGTATTATTAAGTGTTTATTTTACATAATTAAGTACTTTATTCATGTTTTTAAAAGTGCAAAACAGAATTTGTGCTGTTCAATGAAGTTATAGGGATGTATGTCCCCACACCAATGTCAAGAGCAAATCTACGCCCTCGTAAATAAGCACGTTTCGATTTCCAAAGGCTTGCTATGAAACGCCATTGCTTGCTTTAGTATAAGCCTACTGCAGACAGCTTTCATTTATGAAAACATTTTGACACATATACACTTATTATGCCCCAAGTCTAGGGGAAAACAACATGGGCATAATAAACGAAATAAGGTTGTGGGGGGTGGATTTCCCAAGGGGAAAAAAAAAAACCTTACGCAAAAGATCTCCTTTGATCGACGACCAAACGCGGACACTCAGTTTACAATAATTGAACAGATTATTATAGAAAAAAGTATCAACTTAAATGAGTGTTTCTTCAGGGTGGCCACTGGCCAAAATAACGAACAAAAGAATCTGCAAAGTAAATACACTAAATAACCTGTAAGTCTTTAAAGAAAAATACAGGAAGCTTACCTTCCTCCCTAAACATAAACAAAGTCAAATGTAATCAAATAAATAGGCAGGCCACCTCTACAAGCTCAAACTCTTAAAAACCTGCAAACATACATGTACATTTGAACAATATTAAAGTTTGGTCGTTGACCGGAGGGGTAGGGAAATCCAGCAGCGCTCCACTACCAGCAACCATCGCACCAAAAATTAGCTCCTTGAACTTTGCCGGAAGTTCCGCTTTATAGCAGTCAATCAGAGCCTGGATCACATTAACATGGGAGCCTATGGGATAACAAAAAACAACACAAGAAGGCAGGACAAAGTAAAAGACACAATACAGTGAGCAACCAAAATAAATAAATAAATTTCAGTCGTAACAACACAATAATGATTCCTCCTTGTCTAGTTTCTGCGCTCTTCGCTCTGAAAGTTCTGAGCAACTAAAAAATTTTTGTGGTCTTTGTACAAGAGTAACAAGTAAAAGTTGTGACTTTGTAGCTCAAAATTGACATTTATATATCACAATTTTGACTGTTTATACGACCCCAAAAAAGCAACTTAAAAGTGGAAATGTTCACATAACATTGTCAAAACACATATTTTGTTGACAAAAAATTTATGTGTATATGTTTTCCCCAAATATTTAAGGTTTGTAAGGTGCAATTCTGGAAAAAAATAGTCTAAAATGTATCACTTAGAAATACAGTTGTATTAAATGAACATGAAAATCTCACAAAATCAAACCCTAAAACAACTACCCCTATAAGATCTAGATGTTTGCTAACCCCTGAGTAACTGAAAGTGAATACTGTACTTTTATTTAACCAAATTATAGTAAAGTACTTGAATTAATCTGTTGTGGTAATTTAATTAGTTAGTATGGCAACACAACTACAGTTTAGTAGCTTATTATAAAACAAATAACCCATTCTAAGTTACTACAACCATAAAGATCGTACAACAACACTCCACAGTTAACTATAGTAAAAACTAAAGTATACTAGTATTTATTACAGTTTATCACTTCACTACAGTATGCTGAGCATTCATTAATAAAATTAATAAAGCACTGCCGCCTCACAGCAAGAAGGTTGCTGGTTCGAGTCCCATCTGGGCCAGTTGGCATTTCTGTGTGAAGTTTGCATGTTCTCCCTGTGTTGGTGTGGGTTTCCTCCGGGTGCTCCGGATTCCCCCACAGTCCAAAGACATGCGCTATAGGTGAATTGGTGTAGTGTATGTGTATGCATGTGAAAGTGTATGGGTGTTTCCCAGTACTAGGTTGCAGCTGAAAGGTCATCCGCTGCGTAAAACATATGCTGGATAAGTTGGTGGTTCATACCGCTGTGGCAACCCCTGATGAATAAAGGGTCTAAGTCGAAGGAAAATGATTGAATTTACAATATTTACTTATTCAATTGTTTAGTGAAATATGACTCGTACACTTTCCTGACACACATCGGGAAAACACCAGTTTCATTATATTCACTTCGATGTTAAAATGACACAAAGCAGAAATGAAGAAGTGATTTAAATCATTAACTCTCATCTTCATCTGGGAATTCCAGTCAAAAGCTGACATCATCAAGATGAAGTCACGACCGCTAAAAATAGATGCTTCAGTAGTCTGCTTTCTTCAGAAGATCTCAGAGTGTAAGAGTGAGATGTAAAAGACTCCACCTGTCTCTCATCTTACTATGTTTTCTGTCTCTTCCGCTTTCAGGGAATAATCGCACGTCCCGAATTCCTGGAGGTCGCAGGTCAGCGGGACACGGTGGTCCTGTTTGCTGCTGCAGCAGGAAGTGACACGGGCATTTGAGGGTCTCCAGGGGGCTATTTATAAACCTGCTGACCTTTTCTATCTGCATAGAGCGAGTGATTGACATGACATGCGTTATTGTGAGCTGCAGGCACCAGTGATCATCTGCGCATCGCATCATAGTCAACTCTGACACACACAAAAAGTGCAGTTTAGATTTATGTAGTGTTCCCAAAAACCACGCTGTTGCCAAAGGTTCAAAAAATCTTGGCCGGAATTTTCAGAAAGTTTTGGGTGTCAATAGGGATGCACAATACACTTCCAGACAAAAGTCTTGTCGCCTATCCAAGTTTTAGGAACAACAAATAATAACTTGACTTCTAGTTGATCATTTGGTATCAGAAGTGACTTATTGGAAGAGCAGATTATGCTTATTTTACCAAAATAAAATATGATCATGCCTTGAGATTTAATTATTTATTTAGGACAGTAAAGTCTGACTTTGCTTAGACAAAAGTCTTGTCACTTAACAGTATACTAATGTACTGTATAGAAAAGTCATGGTGCAGTTAGAAAAGCTTTTTTTTTAACATTCTGATTATTCAATTTCACATTTACTGTTAGACTTCCCAGAAAAACGTCAAATAGAATGATGCAAACTATTCATATCCCAATTTTTATCACAGAAAAATAAAATCAGATAATAGGCTATCAGATTTTTCCAGTATCGCGCAGCACTGGGTTTCAGTCACCTGATACTCCGTTTTTGTGTGTACAAACAGCAAAATGAGTGTAAAAAAAGTTATTAAAAACCATTCATGTTTGTGTGGACAAGGCCTTAGAGAGGACAGATTAAAGCTATGGTCACACTAAAGTTTGAGCACGCAAAATTCTGTCGTATGGCGCTGCGAAAAGAGGCAGGGATAAAACAAAATGATTAGACAATGATAAAGCGAGAGATTGCTTCATATTTTACATTTCTCTGCAGAGAGGTCGTGTTTTGATCTTCTATTGGTCATGTGATACTATTTCGCAGGTTAGAGCTCACCAAGCTTGAAATTTGGAATGCAGCAACATGTAAATTTTTTGAAAAAATTCAAGCTGAGAAAATACAGATAGAATAATTCAGAATTTCCAAAATATGGAAATTCTAGCCTTAGCATTCATGAGGAAAAAGTTCAGAAAATTGCTGAATTCTTGATTCTTGAAAATCTTGGAATTTCATATTTTGTAATTTACAAGAGTAAATAAAAAAAAAAAAACGTCAGAATATACAATTTATAAATTCAAAATGCTGAGAAGATACAGACAGAATAATTCAGAATTTTTAACATCATTCATTCATTCATTCATTTTCTTTTCGGCTTAGTCCCTTTATTAATCCGGGGTCGCCACAGCGGAATGAACCGCCAACTTATCCAGCACATGTTTTACACAGCGGATGCCCTTCCAGCCGCAACCCATCTCTGGGAAACTTCCATACACACTCACTTACACTCATACACTACGGACAATTTAGCCTACCCAATTCACCTATACCGCATGTCTTTGGACTGCGGGGGAAACCGGAGCACCCGGAGGAAACCAGAGCACCCGGAGGAAACCTTCGCGAACGCAGGGAGAATATGCAAACTCCACACAGAAACGCCACTGCGTCGCCGGGGGGAAAGTTAGAATTACGAAATCTAGACTTAGATTTAGAAATGTTGACTTCTTCCCCAGAATTCTGAGTTTACATCTAGCAAATTTGTACTGAGCCGGATCAGTCTCAAAAATAATACATTTACAAAACAAAATTCAGCACAATTCACATTTACAAAATCCAATTTGTCAATTCGTAAACACACAATTTGTGAATGAGAAAAAAAGTTAAAATCATAAATATTTTTACCAAATGTATTGAATGTACATATTTTAAATTTACGAATTGTATTTGTGTATTTTTGAACCGTGTTTTGAAATTCTGAATTGGATTTTGTAAATGTTTATTGTGTTGTGGATGTATGAATTTTATTTTGTAAATGTATTATTTTTGAGACTGATCTGGCTCCATAAATTTGGACCTTTTTCTTGTAAACTCTGACTTTCTGATGAGTTTATGTCCAGCAATTGTAAATTCTGACTTTTCTCTGTAAACTTTTACAAGAAAGCAACTTTCACTTTTTCCTTTAGAATCCTAGAGTCTAGATTTTGTAACTAACTTTTTTTTCCTAAGAATTATGAATTTGCATCTCGTAGTTCTGACTCTTTTCTTAGGAATTTACAGAGTTTACAATTCACTTTTTTACTGATAATTCTAAGTTTACATTATGTAAATACTGACCATTTTCTTGGAATTTACATCTTGTAAACTGTGACTTGTTTACCCCACAGTCCAAAGACATGTGCTATAGGTCAATTGAATAAGCTAAATTGGCCATAGTCTATGTGTGTAAATGCGAGAGTGTATGGGTGTTTCCCAGTGCTGGGTTGCAGCTGGAAGGGCATTCGCATCATAAAACATATGCTGGATAAGTTGGCAGTTCATTCCGCTGTGGCGACCCCTAATGAATAAAACGATTAAGCCGAAGGAAAATGATTAAATGAATAATTTATCTCACGGTACTGACTATTTTATTTGGAATAAAAAATAAATTACATTTAACAATTCTCATCTTATAATTCAGATTTTTTCCCTAAGAATTCTGAATTAATCAGTTATTTTTACTCAGCATTCAGTATTTACATCTCATAAGTGACCTTATTTCTTGCAGTTGTCTAAAATAATTAGCAGTCAATTATTATATTTAATATTACAATATAATATTTCAAATTACACATAAAGGTTATTTTATATATATATATATATATATATATATATATATATATATATATATATATATATATATATATATATATATATATATATATATATATATATATATATAGTTGAAGTCAGAATTATTAGCCCCCCTGTTTATTTTTTCCCTAATTTCCCTAACAAAGAGAAGATCTTTTCAACACATTTCTAAACATTAAAAACGTCATTGCCATGACAGCAGTAAATAATATTTGACTAGATATTTTTCAAGACACTTCTATACAGCTTAAAGTGACATTTAAAGGCTTAACTAGGTTATTTAGGTTAACTAGGCAGGTTAGGGTAAATAGGCAAGTTATTGTATACTGATGGTTTGTTCTGTACACTATCAAAATTATATTGCTTAAAGGGGCTAATAATTTTGATCTTAAAATGGCTTTAAAAATTTAAAACTGCTTTTATTCTAGCCAAAATAAAAAAGACTTTCTACAGAAGAAAAAAATATTATCAGAAATACTGTGAAAATGTCCTTGCCCTGTTAAACAGCATTTAGGAAGTATTTAAAAAAGAAAAAAAAAAATCATAGGGGGCTAATAATTTTGACTTCAATTATATATCAATTATATATAAATATAAACTATAAATAACTATATACAGCTATATATAAATTATAAATAACTTGCAATTAAGCTTCTGAAAACAAAAACACATTCAACCTAAATGCACTTACATAAATTATGTCTACAATTACTACAATTCCTAAAAGCATGCAGAAATGTACTTCATTTAGAAAAAAGTTGGCAACAACACAAACATGGACACAAAGTCAGTGCTGAATGCAGTTTTCATAGCAGGAGAAAATCTTGACCCCGACTCAACCTCTGACCTTAGGTGACCTTTCCTGCCTGTCACCACTGTCAACATTAGGACTCACAGTGTTGCTGTTATGCAAAGTAATGCAGTATATAGTAATGTCAAAACAAATATGAGCTAATGTCATGAAGAACGTCTGAATCCAGCATTAGTCAGTGTTTCAATAATGTCTGTGCTGGTGTGTCATTGATTAACTTCTGTCTGCTTGTCTGATTTGATTTGTAAAGCCAGTTTTGACCTAGAAGACAAAATACCTGAACGAAACATGCGTAAAGTCTTTGAACCTCTTCCTTCTAGCTAATCAGAATATATATATATATATATATATATATATATATATATATATATATATATATATATATATATATATATATATATATATATATATATATATAGTTGAAGTCAAAATTATTAGCCTGTTTATTTTTTTCCCAATTTCTGTTTAATGGAGAGATTTTTTTCAACACATTTCTAAATATAATAGCTTTAATAACTCATTTCTAATAACTTTTATTGTATCTTTGTCATGATGACATTAAATAATATTTGACTAGATATTTTTCAAGACACTTCTATACAGCTTAAAGTGACATTTAAAGGCTTAACTAGGTTAATTAGTTTAACTAGGCTGGTTAGGGTAATTAGGGAAGTTATTGTATAAAGATGGTTTGTTCTGTAGACTATTCTGTAGACTAAGATAATTTCATAATCATCTCTCTTGGCATTAAATACAATTTTACAAAAAATGTCAATTATTATTATTATTTAAATGAAAATAATATAATTATATATTTGTTAATAATATTGTATAATAATATTGTTGATAAAAATATATTATTTAAATTTAATACAATAACAAACTGTAATGCAATAACAACATTAATTATACACTGTTGAATATATAATGGCTTACAATAACAGATTTTGTGACAGCTTTTCTTGAAACTTATGGTATCATTTGCTGAAAATCTCTTATTACGTTTTTATGAACAACAACACAAATAATAACAATAACAAAAGTAATAACAATAATAGTAACAACAGTAACATTATTATCAATATTATTATTGTTGATAATAATTAATAAGCAGCTGAATTTGTTCCTGTGTCTTAATATTTGTGGTGAGAAGAGAACTGGCAGTATGAAATAAACTCTACAGGACACCAGAGCTGGTGGGGAATTTCAGACCTGATCTCCTGATTGTCTGGGAGTTTGTCCTGAACAATGGCCAGCTCAGGGCTTCCATGCTGTGAAGTTCAGTCCGCTTTCGTTCTCAACCCACTTCTTTTAAAACCGAAGGGTGGCAGGGGGGGTTTGTAGAGACGTGAGCCTGAAGAGAAAGACCTAAAAAAGCGGCTGGGTGGAGTGAGCGGGGAGGGCATCTGTTTGTGCATTGTATGTGTTTTCCCCAGTCAACAGTAGAGGAAATGAACACAGCCGCTAAATATACAAACATCACAATAAGCTAGCGAATAGCAGCTGCACGCGGGAAGGCTAATGCAATGAGCATAATAGGAGATGAAGACAGGCAGCGGATATGAGGAGCTGGTAATGAGTGTGAACAGATAGATGGACGGATGGACAGTTTGATGATGGTGAACCGGAGGTCAAGAAAAGAGAGCGGAGAGCCAGGTGATTAAAATTCTATGCAATTGGCTGCTAATATTGAATTCTTCTTGACACGACACCATGTTTAGGTGTTCGTATGCCACCCCTGAGACCTTAATTTAGATTTCAAACACAAATTAAGATATTTTAGCTAAAATCTGAGAACTCTCTCTCCTCCTCAATATACAGCAACGATAAGGGTTAGGTTACGGTTAGTCCGGGCTACTTTTAAGTCCAAAGAGATACCCAAAAAATCTTCTAAACAAACCATATGCCTTCAGCGGTTTAATCAAAATATTAACTGGAGGTCAAGGAGAGAGTGGAGAGCCAGGTAATTAAACTCCTATGCAATCGGTTGCTAACACCAAATTATTCTTACCATGACACCATGTTTGGGTGTTTGTATGTGACCCCTGAGACTTTAATTTACATTCAAAACACAAATTAAGATATTTTAGCTGAAATCTGAGAGCTCTCTCTCTCTCTTCGCCATATACAGCAACACTCCCTACTATTTCAAAGTCCAGAAAGATACCAAAAAACATTCTTAAAACAGAGCATATTTCTTCAGTGGTTCAATCGAAATATTAACTGGGGGTCAAGGAGAGAGTGAAGAGCCAGGTGATTAAAATGCTACGCAATCAAAAGCTAACACCCAACTCTTCTTAAAATGACACCGTTTAGGTGTTTGTATGCCACTTCTGATACCTTAATTCATCTTCATAACACAAATTAAGATATTTTAGCTAAAATCTAAGATCTCTCTCTCTCCTCCATATACAGCAGCAGTCACGAGTATTCCTAAGTCCAGAAAGATAACAAAAAACATTCTCAAAACAGATCATATGTCTTCAGTGGTTGAATTGGAATATTAACTGGAGGTCAAGGAGAGAGTGGAGAGCCAGGTGATTAAAATGCTACGCAATCAATAGCTAACACCCAATTCTTATTAACATGACACCATGTTTAGGTGTTTGTATGCAACCCCTAAAACCTAAATTCATCTTCAGAACACAAATTAAGATTTATTAGCTGAAATCTGCGAACTCTCTCTCCTCCATATACAGCAACAGTCACGACTATTTCAAAGTTCAGAAAGATACCAAAAACATCCTCAAAACAGACCATCTGCCTTCAGTGGTTCAATCAGAGTATTAACTGGAGATCAAGGAAAGAGTGGAGAGCCAGGTGATTAAAATGCTACGCAATCGATAGCTAACACCTTCTTCTTAACACCACTCTTCTTTACATGACACTGTTTAGATGTTTGTATGCCACGTCTGATACCTTAATTCAAGTTTAGAACACAAATACAGATATTTTAGCTGAAATCTGAGAGTTCTCTTTCTCTTCCATATACAGTAACAGTCCCAACTATTTAAAAGTCATGAAACATACCAAAAACATCCTCAAAACAGCCCATATGTGTTTAGCAGTTCAATCGGATGATTAACTGGAGGTCAAGGAGAGAGTGGAGAGCCAGGTGATTAAAATGCTACGTTATTGATAGCTAACACCCAACTCTTCTTAACATGACACCATGTTTAGGTGTTTGTATGCGATCATCATAGCAGCAGGTCATGAGGGAATCATCGTTCCAGGCTGGAGGAGAAAACAGGAAGCCGTGCTGATGGTTTCTTTCCTCTAACTGGTATTAATGTGGACCCAGGCTTCTGGACTCGACCCAATCCTCAAGCCACAGAGCTTCACTGTATAAGTCTCATACTGACCTGCTACAGAAGCATCAGTTGTCTGCAAAGAAAACATCCACAATTACTTGTTTGCTCAAACACTAAATGTTCTTATATTTACCAGTCTGAGGTGCACTTCCCAAAACCATCGTTAGCCAGTTTGCAAGTTCTAACATAGTTTGACGATTCTGTTTCCATGAATCCGCAATTTCAATGAACATTCGCAAATCGCGTCGCAGTCTTGTGTGGTTGGAGCTTCACCTGTACATCTGTAGTCAGGAGCAGAGTTCTATTCTAGTGTCCTATTCCCAGTCATCCCCCTATGCCCTATTCCTTTCACATACTTCACCATCCACTTTGAAGGATTTTGAAAGCTCAAAGATGTTTTGCTCACAATGTGTGCAATTTGCTCCCCAAGACATTTTTAAATATAGTTCAGTTTTAAAGATCCTCACACTGAAGAATTGCGCTCCTTTCTTATAGCCTGTTTCCAGTGGTGTGGTACGGTATGGTTCGGTAAGCTTTTATGGCCATTTCCACTGTCAAAAGGTACAAAAAAGCGAACCGTATGGTAAGACTTTTTAGGTACCCTTTCTAAAGGGTACCTAGCACAACAAAAGGGTGCCAAAAGGCAAAGCAAGGTACGCAGCTGAATGCTATTGGTTTACAGAGATACATCACTAGCTCGTGCACGTCTTGATGAACAGCCACTAAGCCAAGAAGTAGAGCAGGATCTACCCTGTGCCCTGTTGTTGTTTATAAGGCCATCTAAAGCGTGAGCGGTTCCACTTTTTCGAGAGGTCACGTGAACGTCTATATTTAAAATAACTTCTTGAGCTGATGACAATAACATGCTCGTGATTATTGATGTGCTTCTGACATCCAATCCTTTCAGAAATGGACAAATGCGAGAGTGACGTGTGAAAAAACAAAGGCTCAAATGATTTTTACAGCAACATAAAACATGAACAAACTGCCATGTTTAACTATTATCATCACCTTTTGGACTATTATGAACTGGGAATGACGGAATTACTTTCTAACAAGAGGTTACATGGGCTGGTGAAGATTAAAGAAGTTACATTTCTGAAACCAAATGTGATTTTATAGGCAACAAAGAAAAGAAACTATATTTTTTTGACATGTCTATACATCTGAATTGAATATGAGGTTAGTTATATGAGGTTATATGTTAGTGTCAGTGGTTTTATGTTTTGTTTACAAAAGCAGAAAAAAATGTGGTATATACCCAATAATATTTGAGAAAGGACTAGACCAAGGCAAGCAAACAAGCTAATTGTTGATTACAACCAAAAATATAACATCCAAGGTTGTGGATTTTATCTAAATAAGTTGTTACTTCACCTACTTGAGGAACGTCATAACAGAAGTTGCACGTTTTAACTAACAGGTTTTGAAACAATAGCTCTACCCAACCCTGTGGGCAGTTTCAGTTAAACAAGTGCAAAAATGTATTTACAAATGTAAAATAAGGTCACACCAAAAGGTTCCCTTAAAGCACAGGTGTCAAACTCAGTTCCTTGAGGGCCACGGTTTAGCTTTAACCGCAATTAACCACACTTGATCAAACTAATTGAGTACTTCAAGGCTTGTTTGAAACCTGCAGGTAAGTGTGTTGAAGCAGGGTTGGAATTAAACTTTTGAGGGCTGTTTGACACCCCGGCCTTAAGGCAATTCAGTTTACTGACTGGTTTTGCATCTAAGAAATCAGCGTGTTCAAGTCGCATCAGAAAAAATATGTCTGTTTCTCAATATGCGTTCTTAAGTGATCTTGCTTGTAGTTATCATCAACCAAAGTTCAGCCCTAAGACCGCAAGAAAGGAGGATGTGTGAAAGAACCAGAATGTGATGATGTTATTTCTCACAGGACAGTCTGTGTTCTCGGTCTTCTTCTGAGGTAACTTGAGTCCATTCTCCGATTTTTGGTTTTGAGAACCAGCCCATGAGTTGAATGCACATGAAGGGCGTCAAAGGCTCACAAATATGAGCGTGTCAACAGCACGCACAGTATGACAACAATGATTTGCTGATGTGGCTTTTGCACAAACTAGGTAAAACATTAAAATAATGGTCCATTAGTTAATGTATTTAGCATGAGCAAACAATACATTTATTAAAGTTTTGTATTAATCTTTTTTATTTGTTAGTTAATGGAAATAGAGTTCATTGTTAGATTACCTTAACTCAGTACACTAACTTGTTAACAGGATTTTAATAATGCATTAGTAAATGTTTGATTACAACATAGTGTATCTGATTAATAATAATGTTTAATAAAAACTGATTAATAAAAGTGTTTTATACGAAATAAATACGAAATTAAAACAAGCCTCTTATCAATTAACGTTCCACCTAAATGTCACCGTTGGTCACATAAACAGATTAATTATGATCACTGGTGATCTTTCCATGCCAGTGCTATTTTCTGTAGCATTACACCCAAAGCGTTAGTATCACAATACTATTACAATTTCCACTCTCAAATATTTATGCAGGCCCTATTAAAACAGCTTCCTCTTGTGAAACAGAAACTATCATATCATTTTTTCCACAGCGTGACCCCGTGTTGGTCATCTAAGGTGAATTTCCAGAGATCGTATCTCCTCTTTTTTATTTCCAGCCTCATATGAGAAGTCTTTCTGATTCTCAGAACTCTAGGTTTTGCTTTCGATAGAAGTGTGAGGGGCTTTTTTGTTGCTATTTTATCATCTGTTATGGAAAAAAATCAATTAATTTAGTGAAGTAAGTAATAGTACAACTCATTCATATATGTTTTGAGGTAATTTATTTCTGAAACACAATTGCATAAGTCTGCGTGAAATGGAAGTTGGCAAGACTTTTATTACAGTATGTTGATGTACTTGAGTTTGGTTTCTCTCAAGGTTTTTTACCTTCACTTTCCCCACTTGGTGAAGTTTGTTCCTCGCCACTGTCACCACTAGCTTCCTTGGTTTAGGACTTCTGGAGTTGCACATTGATGGATTTGCACTTTAGTGTTTGGACTTTCAGCAGTGAAAATTACAACCCAGGCTCATTCTGAAAATGTACTTCTATATATATTTCTGGAGTGCGCCAAATACATGTTTTTGCAGTTTTTGTTTTCGCAAATTCACCTTTATTTGTATAGCGCTTTTACATTGTAGATTGTGTCAAAGCAGCTTCACATAAAAGATCACAGTAAATTGAAATAGTGTAGTTCAGTTTTCAAAGTTTAAGTTCAGTTCAGTTTAGCTCAGTTCAGTGTGGTTTAATAATCACTACTGATAGTCCAAACACTGAAGAGTAAATCCATCGGTGCGCAGCTCTACATATCCCGAACCATGCTAGCTAATGATGACAGC
Organism: Danio aesculapii; assembly: GCF_903798145.1. NCBI lineage: Eukaryota > Metazoa > Chordata > Actinopteri > Cypriniformes > Danionidae > Danio > Danio aesculapii. Next base: position 31,626,056 of record NC_079456.1, on the reverse strand, counting down.
GGCAAGAAAAAAAACTTCACCAATTAGCGAAAGTGAAGAAAAAAAAAACCTATAGAGAACCAGGCTCAGATGGGTATGACCATTTCTCCACTGGCCAAACGTCTTGTGCAGAGCTGCAGTCTAAGCACCGGAGGCTGGAAGCTGGGCCTCAGCGAAGACTCGTCTGTCCCTGGAGCATCACAGGAAACAGTCTCATGCTCTCCACTCCTCCATGACCACCACAGCAGCTGCTTGGGATACGGCCTGGTCCAGGATTATGGAAACCTTGGGATCATCTCGTCGCTGGTCTTGGATCGAATCAGTGGTGCTGCGTGGTCTGAGGGCCTCGGGATGAGTATCCCCAGGTGGAAATAGAGAATAAAGAGAATAATTAGCGTAGCCGCTGTTCATAGTGTATATAAATGAGATGAAGAAACCTGTGTGGAGCACATTCATGTATCATAGCTTTAAGTGTTGCACTGAGTGTATGCTTTACTAAAAAGATGGATCTTTAATCTAGTTTTGAACTGCGAGAGTGTGTCTGAGCCTCGGATGTTATCAGGAAGGCTATTCCAGAGTTTAGGAGCTATAAATGAGAAGGCTCGACCTCCTTTACTCGACTTTGCTATTCTAGGTACTACCAGAAGAAGAGTTTTGAGATCTTAAAGAGCGAGTTAGATTGTAGCGAGACAGAAGGTTGGTTAGATAAACAGGAGCTAGTTTATTTAAAGCCTTATATGTAAGAAGCAATATTTTCAATTCAATACGAAACTTAACAGGCAGCCAGTGTAAGGAGTATAAATTTCAGGTGATATGATCAAATTTTCTAGACCTGGTAAGAACTCTGGCAGCTGCATTTTGTACTAGCTGAAGTTTGTTAATAGAGGATTCTGGGCAGCCAGCAAACAGAGCATTACAGTAGTCCAGTCTAGAAGTCATAAAAGCATGGACTAGCTTTTCTGCATCTGAGATGGATAGCATACTTCGTAACTTAGCAATATTTCACAGATGAAAGAAAGCAGTTTTTGTGACATGGGATATATAATTTTTTTAAGTTAAATTGCTGTCTAATATGACACTCAAATCTTTAGAGCTAACGCTAACTTTGTATCCAACTAATTGTAGGTTGAGTTGTGGGATCTGTACAGGATTTAGGTCTAATAAGTAATAATTCTGTTTTGTCTGAGTTTAACAGAAGAAAATTGTTGGTCATATAGTCTTTAACATCTTTAATACACTCAGTTAGCTTGGACAGTTTAGACGTCTCGTCAGGTTTAGTTGAAATATATAATTGAGTATCATCTGCATAGCAGTGAAAGCTGATCCCATGTCTTCTAATAATGTCTCCTAGGGGTAGCATGTATATTGTAAACAGCAAAGGGCCTAAAACTGATCTTTGAGGCACCCCATACTTTACTGGGCTGACTTGTGAAGGTTGTCCATTAATATTCACAAACTGGTAACGGTCAGCTAAGTATGACATAAACCATTGTAGAGCCTGTCCCTGGACACCTGTAGAGTTTAAGCGATTTATGAGGATACTGTGGTCAATGGTGTCAAATGCCGCACTAAGATCGAGTAAAACTAATAGCGAGATGCACCCTTGGTCAGCAGCTAAGAGTAGATCATTGGTTATTTTTACTAATGCGATTTCTGTACTGTGATGAGCCCTGACACCTGACTGAAACACTTCAAAAACATTGTTGGTCTGCAGAAAGGAGCATAATTGGGCAGAAACAACTTTTTCTAGTATTTTAGACATAAATAGAAGATTTGAAATAGGCCTATAATTAGCTAAGTTGCTGGGGTCCAGTTGTGGTTTCATAATAATAGGGTTAATAACAGCTAGCTTGTAAGGATTTGGAACATGGCCTAAAGATAAAGAAGAGTTGATAACGTTAAGAAGAGGTTCTCCTATAACAGGTAGCAATTCTTTCAGCAATTTTGTTGGAATTGGGTCCAACATACACGTAGCTGGTTTAGAACTATTTATAATTTTATCTAGCTCTTCCTGTTCTATGATTTTGAAGCACTGTAGGTTATTTTGATTCAGTGGAATGTTTACTGGATCTGAAGCGTAAGGCAGTGCAGAAAGTTTAACATCTTCTATTTTCTGTCTAAAGCCTTCTATTTTATTACAGAAAAAAATCATGAAGTCATTAATCCACCAGAATCCACCAGAGGCTGCTGTGTATGCTTTTTTAAATCACAAATTTCTCCTGCAAGTGCCATTCACGCCTGTTGTTCTTGCATAAATCCACCAGAGGCCGCTGTCGACTGACTGTTTGACTGAGTGACCGATCAACTGACCCACCCTCCCCCTTCCCTAAACCCAACCAATAGTGTTTTCAAAAGCACAGATTGACCCACCCACCCACTTCCCTAAACCAACCTGACTATTTTAAAAAGCAATCCAGAAAGCCTTCGCCTGATTTTTACCCAGTTTTTTAGATTTTACCACATTCTCACCCTGTTATTTACTTGTTTATTTTATTTTTTGGATTCTGTTTTTGTCTAACTGGCTTTCTGGATCCATTCTTCACCAGACTTGAATCCCATTGTCGTGGTCAACTCCTCTCTGCGTCTGAAGTCCACCGATGCACATGGTGAGCTAACTGGACAAACTGGTAACAACAGTAGAAGCCGTCCACAAGGAGCTAAGCGGTCAGCTGTAAATGAGAAAAGTGTGTTTTTCTCATTGGAAAATAATGTTGGAAAATAAAACCACACTGAACTGAACTAAACTGAACTTCAACTCTAAAAACTGACACAGTTTCTATTTCAATTTACTAGAACTTCTATGTTAAGCTGCTTTGACACAATCTACATTGTAAAAACACTATATAGAAATAAAGATGAATTTAATTTAATTGATTTCCCAGGGCTGGGTTGCAGCTGGAAGGGCACCCGGTGCGTAAAATGTATGCTGGATAAGTTGGTGGTTCATTACGATGTAGCGACCCCTGATGAATAAAGGGACTAAGCCGATAAGAAAATGAATACATGAATGAATTGATTTGAATATTTCTGAATGAATCAGAATATAGAGTAGGGGCTTTGTTTTTGCGCATCATTCCGTGACAGCAAACTAACGGTAATAGATTGTATCAATATACAGTTGCTATGGAAGTCCCCAGGTTGACATCAAAGAAGAACCACTACTCAAAAGTGGAAGCAAATGGTCAGACTTTCATTCAAGAATATAATTTTTCAGTGGATTAACTTGCACAGATTAATTGAACTTCTATTTACACGTCTGTGTAAACACAGCATAAGAATAGCTGAGCTAGCAAAATCAACATTGTAAATTTTCATTTCACGCAGACTTAAATGAACTTTGGTGTTGCAGTCTTGTAAAATGGCGAGGCCTTAAGGTGTAGTTTAATCCCCTATTATTGATATCTTGTTTCATTGAGGTTTGAAAAGTGTGGCAACATTAGGGTTCAATTTCAAGGATATCTCTAAATTAGTGGTTTGCAATCCATGACTAAACCAAAGCCAACACTAATAAAGGACACTCCAGTTTTTGTTCCAGCTCATATCAGGTATCTCACATCTTTATATCTGGCTGTCTTCCACTTTAGCCATTGCATGAACAGGCAAACAAACTTCTGTCAATCAGAGTCCCAATCATGAAGAGCAAACAGATATAGGCTGTATCAAAAAATCACCCCTATAGCTTTATTCACTATTCTCTGCATTAGTCCATTAATATAGTGCACTTAAAACAATGGTCTTAAACTCAATTCCTGCAAATTTTAGCTCCAACCACCTCCAACTCACACCTGCTTAATAGTATCTAATAGTCTTGACACCAAGCAGCCACCAACCACCCCGCCCTCTTGTCACTTTCGTCCGCAAAAACCAACCAAAAGGTTGTCAGAGAGCCCGTGCCGGCCAGAGGCACCCCTGGGTTGCACACTTGTTATTGAGGTGCATTGTCGGATTGTTTGAGTGCACTTCAGAATGTCCACTATGGTTTCGGACACACCTACAAATGGCTGGTCCCTCAAATAGTGCACTATTTAAAGGTATTTGGGCAAATACTGAATACATCCACAGAGTTTGACTAATTTGGATCATAGGTATTCTCCAGCTTTTGGGTATACATGGGTTGTACCCTTGTTATTTAGGTGCATTTTGGGACTGATTGAGAGCACTTCACATAGTCCACTATGGATTTGGGCACCTCTACAAATGCTGCTCCCTCAATTAGTGCAATATTTAAAGCAGGGGTGTCCGGTGTCCTGTATATTTTAGTTCCAACCCCAATTAAGCACACCTGAACTAGCTAATCAAGCTCTTTCTAGGTATACTAGAAACTTCCAGGTAGGTGTGTTGAAGAAAGTTGGAGCTAAACTATGCAGGACACCGGCCCTCCAAGACCAACTTTGGACACCCCTGATTTAAAGGCATTGGGGCAAACATTGGATAAAGCCAGAGTTTGACTAATCTGAATCACTCTCACTTGGCTTTTTAACTTCCTGGCAAATGCATAATTGAAGTTAACCGAAGAACTTCACTTTCTTAGGTACCTTAGATTGCTTCCTTGGGTTGTTCAACTGCTCATTGACAGATATATCTAATCACACCAACTCAGTGCATTAAGCATGTGGATGTGGTCAAGAGATGAAGTTCAAACTTGACACCAGAATTGGTAAAAAATGACAATTTAGAGACTTTTAATGGTTTGGTTTTTCATGCCAGTCGAGCTGGTCTGAGTATTTTAGAAACTGCTGATCTACTGGGATTTTCACAAACAACCATCTCTAAGCTTTACAAGAAGGGTGTGAAAAAGAGGAATATCCCTTCTGATTCAACCTTACAGAAAGACCTTGCTATAAACAGAAGAGCATCTCTGAACATACAACACCGCAAAACCTTGAAGAAGATAAGCTACAGAAGATGAAGAAAAGCAACTGTTGACCCTCCTGTGAACTGAAAACAGCTAAATGAGGCTCAACAAACCTGGACAACAGAAGAAGTTTGCCTGGAATGATGAGTTTCAATTTCTGCTGTGACATCTGGATGATAGTGTCAGAGTTTGGAATAAACAACTAGCCTTCACTAGACATGACTTACGCATAGTAGTTCTGAAGGTAAAACTGGTTCAAACTGGTACTAGATAGGTGAACTTAATAAAGTGGCCAGCAAATATGTAGTTGCAGTTGTAATATAAATGCATTCCAGACACAGTGGGAGGTGGAAATTTCTGCAGTGAAACTTCCCACTTTTGGACTCAATATGTTCCAATCAATCACATGTCACATTTTCATCATTCAATTTCATGCCATAACATTTCATGTTCAATTGTGTCAATTATGGCTAAAATAAAAAAATATATATATACATTTTGCATACAGCTGATGATAAACAAAAGGAACAATAGGCTATATAGAGTATTACACTATGAAGTGTTTGTACTATAAACATAGTCGAAGCTTTATTTACTGTATGTTTGACATTAGGTAGCTCTATTCTAATCCTGCCAAAGTGAAACTAGCCACCATTTGTGAAGTGAAGTCAAATGATGTGATTCGATTGATCTGCTCTGAGTGCACAGGTCGGATGTCCAATGTCTAGACATTATTTCCAAGTAGGAAGGAAAACTCCCAGTTCCGAGTTAAGCTGCGGTCACACATAGACTTCCATTCATACGCAGGCGAATGTGTCAGACCGGAAACGCGAGGTCATGCGTTAAGTTTCGCAGTTCGCTGCGGTGCAAAGTTCAAGCTTGGTGAACTCTGACCTGCAAAATCGCATCACTTGACTGCGTGAGACCAATCGAGGATCAAAACGTGACCTCTCTGGACAGAAATTTAAAACATGGAGCAATCGCTTGCTTTTTTAAATGTCTACTCATCTTGTTTAATCCCGCCCCTTTTCACAGCGCTGCACGACAGAATTTAGCACACACAAAGCCCAGTGTGACCGTAGCTTAATGCAGCAAGCAAGTCCATTACTGATTATTTTGTTCACCTGTGTCTCATTTGGTTCCTCAATTACTGTTTATTCAACGCCCTCTGTTTCAGTGGAGTTTATACTCTTCCTTTCATCACCCAACCCTAACAGAAACAGGCTTCAACTGTTCCCCGCAATGTATATCTGACAGTAAAGCTGGAAGTGAGATAAGCTTCCAGTTGAAACTAGTTTGTGGGTTAGTGTTTGCAAAAGTACAATCTTGGCAAGCATTTGCTGAAGCTGTGGACGAATGTTTGTCATGTAGGTTTGAGAGCTTACATAGTAGTTGCGCATGAGGAAATGGTGTTAGGTTTTTGATGAATGTGCAAACCAAGGTGTGCTTTGTGAGTAAGGGGTTAGTCTTACCGTAGGCAGATTGTCCCACAGGTATGTACACAGTTAATGGGAGGCCAATTGCAGGTATTCAGAGGTCAGGTTTTTACACACGCTCTATACTCAAGTGAGAATGTGGGTAGATGTAATTGGACAAACTGAAAGCGCAGGAAATTTTGCTGAAAGGTAATCAGATCTCATAGGTATGCCCAGGTAAAAGAGACATGTATTGGTCAGATTGTGAACTGACTAGCTTGTCCAGGTCGAAGTTTATGGCTGAGGTCAGCTTCAGGGGGCACAGTTTCTTTTTTCAGAGATAATGGCGTCTGACTGGATGACAGTGGAAACTCAGGCAGGCTGTAATTTAACACTGTTGACACCTGCTGTCAATGAAACTCAGTCAAAAACTCACATACCAATAATATGAGTTTGAGTCTCAAGTTCTGGACTAAAATCGTTGTTAATAAGTAGCTTAGAATCAGGTAAAGCAGAAACAGAAGATTCGTGTAAAGGTACTTTTTTTGCGCTGTTGCAACAATCTTAAAAACTGTCACATGCCTTCTTTTGAAAACTTTAAAATTATTTTTAACCTTAAACTATGAAAAACCATCATAAGATTGGAATTGAAGCTGGAAATTCTTCAGTCAACAGTAGCCGACATTAAATAACAACGAGAAATGCTTTAAAATATCAGTCTTAATTACCCAGCAGGCACAGGATGTCAACATGAAGTCAGACTGATATTGTACCCCAACAATTTGGGAACGTGGCATTTTGTTTGGAAATGAAAATCAGGTTGACGCCAGAACCCAAAGTCAGGTTGACGTCAGTGTCCAACTTAAAATCAACCTAAAATCAACGTCTAATGATGTTACAGCTTGACATCATTAAGAATAAATGTCAATATTTAATGTTGGCTCGACGTTGGATTTTGGTCACCAACACAACCTAAAATCAATCAAATATCAACATCATTTGACGTCACTATTGGACGTCAAAATAACATTGTGCTTAGACACTGGCTATACAGTACATTGAATTTTAGTCACGTAACATCACAACCTAATTCTAACCTAATATTAGCGTCTTATGATGTTGTGTGTCTGCTGGCTAATGTCAAAAGTTATTGTCAACACTAAATGTTATTTTATAGGCTCAAATAAAATTTGTACAATTAAAAAAACCATTAAAAGCAGAATTCCTTATTTATTAATGAAATAACTGGTTAAAAACTCACTCAGTATTCGAGAAATAGGCCAGTGGTTGACAAAAACACCAATGTATCTTCACTGGGGAGACTAATTTATAGTAATAACCTGCTGTTTGTCAAAGCAGGTGGACAAACTAACCGGTCACCTCCCAACTTCACCCAGTAACCCAAACATTCGGAAACATCAATCTAACAGCGGCGCTCTGGAATCCCACAGGAATGAAAAACACCATAAACTCTCTTTATTACCTCAACTTTTTTCCCCCTCCTAGAAACATTTGCTGCAACTCCCCTTGAGAAAAATGGAAATATGTCAGATGCAGAATCTCCTCCCCGAACACTTTTGGACAAAGTTTTTAGCGCTCGCAGGTGGCTGCGTGTTGAAGGCATGCGCGACTTCAGAGGATTTTAAGGTTGGGGGGAAATTCCCCTCTGTGGATTTATGAAAACTCTGCTCGCATCCGTTCTACTGTTCTCCGCTTTCCTGCAGAGTCCTCGGAGGTGGAGGAAAACAGGACCTGAGGGAATACAGGGACTTTGGCCGCCCTCATTTGGCTCTGAAACACACCTCAGTCTTTCCCTTGTTCTCATATACTGTCCTCCTGTCATAAATATTGTCGAGTCAAAGAGAAAGACTTGCCCTAACAGTACTTGAACTTTTCTTTTTTGTAGGCCGCACAGGTCAATGAGGGCTGCTGAAACATGTCTGTCTGTGTGAAAACCGACCTATATTCACACATAATGTACATCCATTTTCATAATGCAAATACGAACACTTCATGTTTGGAGTCTAGAAAAGTCAAAGAAATTGTAGTTAGTGACTGCATTTACATGGACATCAGTAATTATTTGCCTTAATCTGAATAAGATAATGATATGATTAAGGTGTTTACATGAGTTGCTTTTTGAATGTTCCTTTCAAGGTCCCGTTTTACATGTTATAGCACATAATTCAATTAACGTTATTGCGTCACCACGCTATCTGCATTTCCTCCAGAGTTTCATGTAATTTTGGGTGTTTCAGTTTTAATTTGTCAACTTTAACTGCAGTTTGGCACTTTCACTTTCATTCCAGAAACATTTCATGCATGCCTCCGTGACAAACGAGATATTGGATGCGAGTATGAACTGCTGGAAGACTGTTATTTTAAAGGAATTTGATACCAAATGCTGTATGGGGGAAAAAAAACCTTGGCATTTCGCGATGCAGGTGTTTGTGGTCCTTTACTAACTTGGTAGATGGTTAGATCACTGGTGATCGTGACAACAATTCCTGCATCTTTTTTTGGGGCAACTTAAATGTTTTATGTTCAATCCATCTAAATTTGTAAAACAATTAAGTCAACTTAATCAATTTGTGTTGAGACAACATGAAAAAAATAATTTCACTTGTCAGTTTTTACACTTTGAAGGGGATTGAGCATAAAACTATTAAGTTGTCCCTAAAAAAACTCAAGAATTGTGTTGTTTCAGCTCATTTTCAATAAGTGGTTTGAACAAGCAGCAAAAATCTTTTTGTGTGTGTGTGTGTGGTGGAGCTAAATATTAACAGTACAAACATTTAATCAACTTGAGTTTCTTTGAAAAGCAGTGAACACATAAAGAAAATTCCTAGATGAAAAGGTTCATGGTTTTTCTTCTTTTTTTCTTAGTCATTACCTGAAATAAAGTGAGATCAGTTATAAGTATGATGCCTGAATTTGTGAATCATGGCAAAATTAATTTCTTAAAAAAACTCCAAATTAAGATATTGTTGATGCTGAGATCCATCTCAAGGGGTTATCCTCCCAATACATTGTTAAGAATATCGTACGATACAGTTTTTGTTTTTGTAAAATGCAAGACATAAAATATCGACCCATCTTAAATTTGTCAGTCGTTTATTTCAAATTTATTAGTAAAAACAGATTGTCAGTTTATAAATTATAATACAAATTTTTGCCTCAGATTGCGAAAACCTAAAATCACAAACTCTGAGATATTAAGTTGCAAATACAAGAAACAAATCAGAGTTGTGTGATATGAACTAATAATTGTGGAACAGATCAAGATATAGTCACAAATATTTTCATTTTGCATTGTGAGTAATAAAGCTGCCACTGCAATACAAGGTTTTAGTTTAGACAAATTTTATATGAAGTTGCATTTAGGCCTGTCACGATATCTATTTTTTGCTGTTTGATATATTGCACCAAAATATATAGCAATAAATGATATTATTGTCATTTTAAGACTATTTTATGCCACCCATTAAATAATGCCAGATTGACAAAATAAAATCATCACTTTACCAAAGAACACATTATATTTTATTCTTAAGAAAATTTCGTTTAATTATAGTCACTATAATTGGAATCAGAATGTGAAAAGACAAATCCTAAATAAATAATAATAAATGTTAACAAAAAAGTACAAGGTAAAAAGTAACAGACGCTGCGATATCTGCTACCAGATTTATTTTCAGTTGTCAGACACCCACATGAAAATATACTATAGTAATTTATAGTAAATATGACATATCCTGACATTGACACCTCCATTTGAGATAGAGATGTTGCACAATCAGCTAAAATGTTGCTAGAATTGTTTTTTTATCAGCCTGATCTCGTGAGAAAATGTATTTTACGTTTTGTCAGTTTAGTGGCTAATTCATACGAATTCATGTGAGTTCAGTCATACGAAAGTGTACGATTTTAAAAAGGAGGCGTGGCACCAAACCCCGCCAGTAAACCCAACCCTCATTGTTGGATAAGCAATTCGTACTGAATTGTATGAATGCGATTGTACGAATCAGCCACTGAATTAAAAAGTTACGAATTGGCGTGAGATAGCGTTGGTTTTTATGTATGGGCAATATATATTGCATCACCAAAAATGATTGAAGTCATGTCCATGTGTTGTGCGATAAGTTGATATATTGATTATTGTGACAGGCCTAGTTGCAATTACAAAAATTAAGTTATGTAATTACAATAAAGCCATAATTATGACATATAGCTTCAATACAAAGCTACATTATATGGAATAAAGTGGCAATAGTGAAATGTATTTTCCTTTATTACAAAAATAAACTCAAAATTCTGAAATACAGTTGCAATTACAAAAACTCAATTTTGAGGCATGAAGCCCTTTTTCATCAGAGGTCGCCACAGCGGAATGAACCTCCGATTATTCCAGCATATGTTTTACACAGCGGATGCCCTTTCAGCCACAACCCAGTACTGGGAAACACCCATACACTCCAACATTCACACACAATCATACACTGTGACCAATTAGGTTTGAATTCACCTATAGCGCATGTCTTTGATCTGTAGGGGAAAACCCGGAGGAAACCCATGCAAACATGGGGAGAACGTGCAAACTCCACATAGAAATGCCAACTGACCCAGCTGGGACTCAAACCAGCGACTTTCTTGCTGTAAGGCAACAGCGCTAACCACTGATCCAACGTGCCACCCAAATATAACATTACAATTCCAAGAAAGCGTGAGAAAACTAAGATATAAAGTCGCATTATGAGAAATAAAGTTCCAATGATGAAGTTTATAATCATCTAATTGCAAGAAATAATGTCATAATTAACGAATCCAATGTCTGTTTCTAGTCAAAAACATTTCAAAAATGGATCACATAGAATTTACATGTTTTACAGGTGCGTTTTATGGGCATTTTTTCTGTGTGTTTTGAGTTCCAGTATTTCCTCCTGCAAAACTGAACTGATTTCTCCAGCTATTCTTTTGTTTCGGTGAGTCTTTTCTTCAATGTGAAATGAGGGCAGCAGGTACAGTAAAAGCCCAAATGTGTTTAGCAATTAGTATAGATGTGCTTTCCGTCGTTAAAGTTAATTAATGTCTGGGAGAACGAACACCTGCCTGCCCTCTGCCACACACACACACACACACTTTTACCAATGCACCCTCTCTATTAGCCTTCACACCCTACAGCCTTTTTCCACGTGTATGTGTGTGACAGATTTCTGTATGTTGTCAAGCCTGTTTGTGTATTTCTTTTTTAGAGACACTGCTGTTTTTTTTATTCTACTCAATTTCAAATTAATTTCTAAAAGAATTTCGGCCATTAGAATTTCTGCATTCAAAAGTTGTATGACTTAATTCAAACTATAATATTATACCCATAATTTATTAAGCATTAGCAAATAGTTAACTCATAATTTGTTATGCATTAACTCTACATTAATATACGTTAGTAAGAAGCTTATAAATACAGATACAAATGCTGTATTCTTGACTTAAGCACATTTATAATGTGCTTAATGATTGTATTTTCATACATTATTACTTATTAATTGTTCATTAATAAATTAAGTATTCCATTACTTACAAACCATTTGTGTTTAAGAGTAGTTGGTGGCTTTAAGAATCATTCAGAATGAGTTAGTAAACTATTAATAAACTATTTAAATCAACATTTATATATTTTATTATTCAAGCATATAGTAATGGTTACTATGTATGTTAATAAATGCTTTATTAACTCAACTTCATGCAGTTTTGTGACCTAATCTAAAGTGAGGACTATTTATGCTTTATAAATTCCTTATAAATAACAATAAAGGCTTAGTATCAAATGAACAATAAATCTTTGCATTCCTATATAAAAAATCAAATTACTTTAAACTTTAAACATTGACGAATAACAGGAGTGTCAAAATACAATTAACAATAAATACAATTAAATAAAATTGGATGAAAAAAACATTATTTTGATTTTGAGTATATTAATTTAACAATATATTAGAATACAACATTTTAATGTTATTTAACGATGTTTAAACTGCACAGTAATTTTATTTTACATAAAATTGTAAAGATTTATTCTTCATTTGATACAGTTTAATTGTCTATCTTCAAATGAATATAAATGAATAAAGTCATTTATTTTCTTTTTTTTAATTGTCATTTATAAGGGATTTATAAAGCATAAATAGTCCTCACTTTAGATTAGGTCACAAAACTGCATTTATTAACGTACAAATTAACTATTAATAAATATCTGAATGATAAGATATATCAATGTTAATTTGAATAGTTTATTACTCATTTACTTATGCATTCTGAATGTTTTTTTTTAATAGCACCAACTATTCTTAAATAACTAGTTTGTAAATAATGCAACACTTAATTTAATAATGAACTAATAATAATTAACAAATTATGAAAATACATTCATTAAGCACATTATACATAAGTCAAGAATACAGCATTTATAGCTGTATTTATGAACTGCTTTCTAACGTCTATTAATGTAGTGTTAACAATTAACAAATAATGAATTTAATATTTGCTAATGCTTAATAAATGATTCATAGTGTGTAATGTAGAAGTGTTACCAAATATTGTTTTATCTAAAAAACAAAATATTTTTAAATATTGTATTTTTTAGTTACGTAACAAATTACATTTCTTGAGCGTTTAGATGATATTTAGAAATGTATTTATTTATCAACGATTTATTTTACATTTATAAGCAAGAATTTGTTTTAAATGTCAGTTTATAGTTTATTATCATACTAAATTATTGACACTGTAACAATATTTGGCTAATAAAATGGGTTGGGTGCCAGGTGTAGAAAATTCCACTACAGTCACTCAAATAATTTCATCAATGAAAAAAATAAAGTTTCAACAAATTAATGATTTAATAAAGTAAAGCAAAATCAAATGTTCAATCAACCACACTGATATATTAATAAAGGGGAAAAAAACAAAACAAAGCAAATAAGCTTTAACACATTTTAGTTCAACTCATAAACCAAACAAACTTAAAATTCCAGGCCCAGGCACAATACCTTTTAATACCCTCCACAATACAATCAATGGGTGATAAAATATAAAATAAACTTATATAAAGAAAGAAATCAAGTAAATCACTTCAGAATATTCAAAAACCATTAATCAAATTTACACTCAAACAAATAATTATGATATTTCATGGCCAAAATCATCACACACGAATTAAGATAACCCAATCTTACATTGCAGCCTAGAAAACTGCTTCAAACAAAATCAGTGATCAAACAAGCAGTGATCAAACATTCAAACAAAAAGGAAAAACCCAAAACAAATAGGCAACTCGAGCGGCAAAATAAAAATATGCACCTCACTCAAATCAAACACATGATACGTTCAATACGCATCATCAAATAAACAAAATGTCGGCCAAAAAAAAACTCCCATTCATAAATGATTCCGCTTCTACTTCCGTATCGAAAATCTCCTTGCACTTTCGATACCACGCCTAACTCCAAGGAACACCGCCACTACCACAGAATAAGAACGACCAGCATGATAGCACACATTTTTACAGCAACCGTGCTTGAAACAAGCAACTGCGCTCTCCGCAAACACACAGCAGCATGCCCCCGTGATCCGAAATCTCCTGCATGCTCTGACTGCGTGAAAATGAATGACACCGAACCACCACACAAGGCGCTCTAAATAATTGTGATCCAATCACAAATCGCCCATATAATAGTGGAAATAAAATTCTAATGATGACTGTCCCACAACTTCAAACAAGACAATGACCCTAAGCACACGGCTAAAATAACAAAGGTGTGGCTTTCGACAACTCCGTGATTGTTCTTAAATGGCCCAGCCAGAGCCCTTATCTAAACTCAATTGAGCATCTCTGGAAAGACCTAAAAATAGTTGTCCACCAATGTTTACCATCTAACCTGTTCCAAAGGATCTGCAAGGAGAAATGGCAGAGGATCCCCAAATCTAGGTGCAAAAAACATGTTGCATCTTTCTCAAAAAGACCCAAGGCTGTATTAGGTCGAAAGGGTGCTTCTACTCAACACTGAGCAAAGAGTCTGAATACTTAGGACCATGTGATATTTGAGTTTTTCTTTTTTTTTTAAATGTCAACCATTCTGTATTTTTCTGTCAATATGGGGTGCTGTGTGTACATCAATGAAGAAAAAAATTTACTTAAATGATTTTAGCAAATGGCTGCAATATAACAAAGACATATATACAGGATGTGCTTCAAGTTGCCACACTGTTTATTCTATATTTATATATTTATCAAGGAGCTTTTTTAAACAATGCATTAAAGTGGCAGCCCTATTATACGCAACCAGAAATTATACACAATATTAGTCCCCCAAAATGGTTTGGTTTCATTTGAAGTCACCAGCTGCTAAATGCAGCACGAGCAGGAAGCTTGGAAAATAACATTCTTGTTCAGAAAATGAAGAATTGGCGAATCAACCAAATATAGCTCGCATTCTTCTTTCCAGTCAGTGTTTAGTGTCAAAAGGGAACAAAGATGGCACATCGGTGGCTTTCTGTGACAGCACCACCCATATCCATTCAGGAAATGTTGGCGTGCACAAGCAGAAAATAAGGAACTTGAGTTATTTTGGTCTGCATTGACGAAAAAATGGTGATTATGTTGAGTAAAAAAGGGGTGAACGTGTGTCATGGGTGTGAAAAGACTACTTGGGGAGTTTATGGGTGGGCGGTTTTTATGTTTGTATCTCCGGATGTCACCGTCTTTTCACATACATGTGTTTTTCCATGACAAAAGTATCATGAACAGATGCTGGGAGTTTAAATCAAGTCTTTATTTTCCAGCTTAGAGGGATATTACAGTAAGCGTATGAAGATCTATATATATGTGGGGCAGATCACAAAAACACGTGGGTGTTTACGTGTGACAGAGCTGGAAGTTAGATATGTGTGACGCAGTGGTGACCACTTCTGCATTTATTCAATCATTCATTTTCTGTTCGGCTAAGTCTCTTTATTAATCAGAGGTCGCCACACTGGAATGAACAGTCAACTTATCCAGCATGTTTTACACAGCGGATGCCCTTCCAGCTTCAATCCATCACTGGGAAACACCCATACACTCTCATTCACACACATACCCTACGGACAATTTAGCCTACCAAATTCACCTATAGCGCATGTCTTTGGACTTTTGGGGGAAACCCGAGCACCTGGAGCAAACCCACGCCAACATAGGGAGAACATGCAAACTGACCCAGCCAAGGCTCGAACCAACGATCTTCTTACTGTGAGGCGAAATCGCTACCCACTGCATTACCATGCCACCCACTTCTGCATTTATCTGACGTTAAATAATATATCTCTCATATTTTCCCAGAGCGTGTCTGTTGAGTTTCAGCTCATAATATGTCACACATTGTTTATTATAGCATGCTGTGAAGCTCTTGTTTCAGCTAAAATAATACACATACTGTTTGTTTGTGTGTCTCTTTAAATGCAAATGAACTGCTGCACTCCGCCCCCCCTTTCCAAAAGAGGGAGGAGCCATTACAGCTTGAACTTCTGGTACTCTTACAACAATAATCAAAGCAACGTGTTTTGAAGTCTTGTCAGTTTGAACTCCTGATATATAGTTTCCTGAGCTGACAAACAAAAAAGCACACATAAAAAGCTGAAGGTCAGATGAAGCTTTGGTTAAGCATTTCTCATTTGCATTCACTGTCAAATTCAAGGTAATGTCAAGTAAACACACAAAAAACCCATACACAATGTTGGCTATGTCTGTAAATGTAAATAATTGGGGAAGATATCACATGAGTATCAGCATATTAGACCAGGTCAGAAGTTTAATCAGCTTTAGGATCATGCAAAACATACATTCCCGGAAAAAAATTAAAGGGTACCTATTATGCCCCTTTTTACAAGATCTAAAATAAGTCTCTGGCATCCATAGAGTGTGTATGTGAAGTTTCAGCTCAAAATACCACGCAAATAATTTGTATAACTCTTTAAAACTGCCCTTTTTATACACTTTGATCCAAATTGTGCCGTTTTGGTGACTGTCGCTTTAAATTCGAATGAGATTGTGCTCCCTGCTCAATCTCAGGGCAGAGCTACAAATGCTTGTGCGTCAGCATAGGGGGTGTCTAGTGTGAATTTTTACCATTAGAAGCTGCCTATATACACACACTGTTGCCACACAACTGTGTTTAAACTGTTTATTAAAGTGATTTTTGCATAATAGGTCCCCTTTAAGACATTTGAGGTTTGAAAAAGTGTTTAATGCAACACAATCTCACAGCAATTTGTAACTTTTAGACTTAGTGGCTAATTCATATGAATTCATACGATCTAATTCATACAATTTAGTACGATTTGCTCATCCCAAAATGACGGTTGGGTTTAGGGGTGGGGTTAGGTGCCACGCCTCCTTTTTAAAATTCGACTGAACTCGTATGAATTAGCCACTAAACTGACAAAACGTAAAATACTTACGTTTTCTCGTGAGATCAGGCTGGTTTAATGATATGTTAATATTGATTAATTCTTATAGAAATCAGAAATAAGTCTGACACTGGAATAGCGTACTAGCGAACTGCTGTAGAATAGCACTGAAGGTATGAGGTGGAGCATAAGGGGAAGTAGGTTGCTTTGCTGCAGGCAGGAGTTGCTCCATATGTCAGTCAGATACTGTAACTGTTTTCATTGTTGATTAATGTGTGAGAAAGAGAGCAAGTGACATGGAGAAAGAGCTATTCAAGGAATGCACACATTGAACTCAGAGACACGATGAAGCCAGAGAGCTGACACGCTGGCTGCAGCTCCCATTCGTCCTCAGTGGAAGTGTCTAGAAGAAGCGGTCACTTTTGCACCTTGCAGCTTGAATATAAGGACCAATCCTAATTCTATTTTTGTATCCCCTATCCCTTCCATTTGGTCCTTGAAACAGAGTGTGAAGAGGAAAGGTTTAAAAATTTACCCCTAAGAAATGGGACAGCACTACAGCACCTATACACATCATCATATGTCATCGCGATCTTTTGCTTCAAATGAGATCGACGATCACGACTGCTGTAGTTATTCCAGTTGTGTTATTTTTTGGTATTTATCTTCAGGACATCAGTGAAGGCTTATATTATGTTTTCATAACGTTATAATGTATCAATAAGAAACTGTACTGTGTATTTAAACAGTGGCCATATTCATCGATGTAAACACATTAAAACAATATTAACATTATACATTATACTTGGTTTTGAGTGGTCCTGAAAAATCTTTGTTTCAAGGGGTATTTAGCCCTTCCCCTTAGCCCTACGCCTTCAAACTAAAAGAATTGGGACACCCCTACCCCTTCACGTGAACGGTAAGGGGAAGGGCTAAGGGGTAAAATTGGGACTGGGCCTTAGTTGATCCTCATTTAAGAATGTTCTTAGCTTAAAATCGAAATCTTTTTATGTCTTTGGTCCTCCTTTAAACTGTTAATAATGGGTTTCAACATGCAGGTTTTTGAAAATGACATTTTCTCTACACTAGAGTTTCTGCAGGTTTTACCAAGTCAAATTTAAGACTTTTCAAGACCTTTTTAAGATCATTATGAAGCAAATTTCAGACTTATACAGGGCTAAACTAATGATTTTTTTCTAATGGCATGGTTGCGCCAATGAAAAAGATTTTAACTTGCCTTCAAAACTATTTTAATCTAGTTATTTCTTAACTGTGCCTAATGTCTTCAGCCCAATTGACACCTTCTGCCAATGCATTGATGAAATTAACAGTGGAATGTGCCAAACTTTCTTCAGTTAAACAAAGAGAAAACTGAAGTCATTGCATATGGGAACAGAGATATATTTCTTAAGGTGAATGTGCACCTTGGCTCTAAGGGTCAAACAACAAAAAATGAAGTCAAGAATCTTGTTGTGACTCTGGAGTCAGTTATGAGTTTCAGTAGTCATGTAACTAAACAATAAGTAAATCAGCATACTATCATCTCAAAAACATAGCAAAAATTAGATACTTTGTTTCCAGTGACGACTTAGAGAAACTTGTTCATGCTTTTATCAGCGGCAGGGTGGATTACTGTAATGGACTTCTCGCTGGCCTTCCCAAAAAGACAGTCAGAGAGTTGCAGCTCATCCAGAACGCTTCTGCCAGTGTTCTGACCAGAACCAGAATATCAGAGCACATCACACCTGTCCTCAGGTCTTCACACTGGCTCCCAGTCACATCCAGAATAGATTTTAAAGTATTATTACTGGTCTATAAATCACTAAATGGCCTCGGACCTCACTGATGCTCACTGAATACAAACCTAATAGATCACCCAGATCATTGGGATCAAATAAACTAGAAATTCCAAGAGTTCAGTCAAAGCAGGGTAAATCGGCTTTCAGCTACTACGCCCCTCACCGCTGGAATCAGCTTTCAGAAATGATCAGATGTGCTCCAACATTAGGCATTTTTAAATTATTTTTTGTTTTTATTTTCTTAATCTTGTCTCTTTTATGCCTGTTTATGTAAAGCACTTTGAATTGCCAGTGTGCTATATGAATAAACTTGCCTTGCCTTAACCACATATTTTAAATGTGTCAAAACAAGCAACATGTTTACAATGTTTACAAGTTCAAAAAACTATAATAAACTAAATTTATGCACAACAGTCTGTCTAAATATATGCAGAACTTTTATACAAATGTTATTGTAAATTACAGTTTTATTGAGATGGATTATTGGTGATTGGTCAGCCCGATAGACAGAGGACAATTAAGACCCATTTAAAATGTTTTAAAACCTACAACACAAAATTTTAGCAAATTTAAGACCTTTTAAGAGTTTTTAACCCTATAAAGACACACGTATCATATTTGATACACGAGTTTCTAAGACCTATATCATATCAACCTGATCAATACTTGTATATGATGTGATACTTGTATTCTCCCCCTTTGTGGATTTTCATGACACTGCTGGTCGTGAAAGGGCTTTTATTACCTTTTCAAAATGGCTGCTCTCATTGAATTACTCGGATGGTTTTTGGCTAAAAACTATTTGCTAATTTCAAGTTGCTATAGTAAAAATACAATTTATATTGTTACTAATTTTATTAAATAAAGGTTTCCTTGATTGAAACAAAGCATAATAACTTAATAATAAATTAATTTTGTTGCGAATAAATTGTGTTGAAATGCATGCATCAAATTTGATACAACTGGTATAAAAGGAGCTTTATTTCCAAAGAATCATGTCACATATTTTGTAATGTGCCATCTCTTATTAGGGACTCTGTATATGTACAGTATTAAAATAGTTTGCACCGATGAAATGCTACAGGACACTGGAGAACAAATAAACCTGTACAGTATATTCAAAGATGGCAAGTCTATAAACACAGATACCAAAGAGAAAGTCCTAGGCATGTACATGAACATGCACCCCATAAGAGGACAAGCTGTGCTGTGCCTTTTAATGTTAAAAGGCATGACCCTGATCATTTTCCAACATGGAGAAACCTGACAGTAGATAAAAACACTGCACCAGCAATGACTTCTCACTTCTGTGTACTGTGTAAATGTAAAGTGCATCTTTGCCTAAACAAGAACTGAAACTAGTATGCCTACCACAAAGGGAAATAATAAAACACTGTAAAATGCTTAATGTAAAAAAAATAAGTAAAGAGATAAACTGCCTGAAATGTTCTCTTTTGTCAAAATATTAAGGGCAAACTTATTTTTTTGTAATTAAAATTATCGCTTTTTTAGTAAAACGTTGCACAAACCTGATGTATCAAATGTTATACAAAATAAATATCATGAAAAAATTGTATATGGCATTTTTTTATTTTGCTAGATGGTTTAATAAACATCTCAATTCCAGAAAATTTGAATTTTCTGACTATTTTTTTTTTATTTGTCAGATCTTACAGGGTTAAGACCCCTTGCACACCCTGTTCTCAAACTACAAAAAAAATAAATAAAATAAATAATAATAATTATTATTATTATTATTTATAGAAAACAGTGATGCCATGCACGTCTATTACCAGAGATTTTCTTACTATGGGAAGATGAAAAATGTCTGTATTACCTAACATTGTAAAACCTGTACCGCTAACTTGGTTCATGCTTCATTCATGCCAGCAGCGACTTTCTGGCTGCGTGTCGCTTTGGGTGGCGATCTGCTGCAAACGCAGGTCTGTGTAGGTCTAAAGCACTGAGAATACAACCGACCTTTGCAGGAGCTGAGAGATGATCACATGAGCTCTACTGGCGGTCACTCAAGAAAGTCACACTTCATTTGCATAAAGTTGAAGAATTCTCAACTTTGTCGCGTCGTTCGATGCACTCACCTGGTTGTCAAAGGTTGTTATCACTTACATAGATGGAGGTCGCCGTAAGTCGGCTGTAAGTCGCCGTTAGTCAATCACATAGCAGCTTTTAGTCTCCTTCCCTGTGTACTGCCATAGAGGCAGCTTTAGCATTAGCCATTATCCATTTTAGACTAATCATTTCAGGATTGCCTTCAATAGGCATTGGTATTACAGCATATGTTTAGTTTGCTTCTAAAACAACAATGTTGGACTACAGGACTGTAAGTGAGATTGCCACCTTCTGGTCACATAAAGCCGTTTTTGATGCTTTTGCAGATCTGTGAGAATATAGTTAACACACTGTGGCCGAGAGCGCTCAAACAGGCTGCAAATAAGAAAATAGAAAAAAACATGTACAAATTGATAAAACATCTTGATCAGTTTGACAATGTGAGTGCAAAAGGTCTCACAACATGTGCAAATACAGAAACATGCCGCAAATAGCGCTGAAGTTAATAATACTGAACCACTTTGGCGGCAGACTTTGGCTGAGGGATTTTAGAATTCACTGACCAAAACAAACATTTCAGGTCTTTTACAGTGCGGTCGGTCCACAGGTTTTTCCATTAATGGCATCCCATTCTGCTCATGTCATGACATGATCTGTTTAAAACAAAATCACATTACTTTTTTTGATACTGGAATTTATTCAGTAAACGTGTTTCAATCCTATTTTATGTGCTATTTTGCATCTGATAAACGTTTGTCCTACTCAGTAGTGTGCATACGTTTTTTGCTAGTTTTTAGCATTTTCTAATTTTATGCACATCTTGGCATTTCCATTAAGCATTCATGCAATATTCCAAAATGCACCTATAAATAGGTGGATGGAAACATAACTAGTGAGGGTCAGTAAATACACTGCCAGTATCTGGGCTCTTTCTGTCTGTGTTATCGGATGGAGGGGAACTTCCATCTTACCGAGATATTAATATCAGGCATGCTGTTACACGCATCACTGAAATTCTGCCAGGGAACACATTATTCAGGAGAGAGAGAGAGATAGACGAGGCCTTGGAGAAATGAACGAGGGACAGTTAAGGTGAGAGAGTTTGATTTGTGAATGAGAAGTGTAGCAGTTTAAAGCAGACAGATATAAACGGTCAAGACTGTGATTAGCAGACAGAAATGTCTCCAACACATCCAGTGTCCCTTCTATTTCCTGTTTGTGTTGCTGGACAAAGAAAATTTGCAACTGCAGCAAGACTTCAGACGCTCCCCACACGGAAAGAACCTATATAAACATATATGTTTTAATACAGGTTTTGATATAGGTCTTTGATATATGTGACATATATAAAATTGTCCGTTTTCCTATATTATATGTACATATATGTACATATATGCAAATATAATGGGTACATATATGTTCACCTATATGTTAGTAAAATTATTGAAATACAGCTGCTAGACAACATTATTTAAAAATATATATATATATTTTTTTATTTACTTAATCACATAATACAAGAAATATATATAGTACAAGAACAAAAATAAGGCAAAACACAACAATAAAGAAAAAAAGTTTTGTTATACGTTATTTTTTTTTTTCACTATCTTCATACAAGAAAGAATTGACCTTGTAAATGTTTCAGGAAAACATGTAGACATCATAGCTTACATCTCCTCTCACTTATTTGCCATAGTTAAAATCCATAACATGCCAATTACAAGTGATACCAAATTTAAGTGGCACATACATACGTTTCTTGCATTTTTTTAAGTTAGTTCTTAACCAGATAGCAGACCTAAGTTAAATTAACATTGAATAAGTGTTAAAACATCAACCAAACTATCACTGAAAACGTTAAAATTCATCAAACTGTTGAATTATCATTATTGATTCAATGTAAGTAATTTTCAACGTTGGGAAATGGGTAAATTATCAACAGTTATTTAATGTAAGTAATTTCAACAAAGGCAAATTATAGAATTATCAGCATTGATTCACTGTATTTTCAATGTTGGGAAATGGGTAAATTATCAACATTTATCCAATATCGGTATTTTCAACAATGGCAAAATGATTCAATTATCAATGTTGATTCAATGTCAGTATTTTAAACAATAGTAAATGACCAAAATATCAACGTTAATTCGATGCAAGTATTTTCAGTGCTAAGAAATGTGTAAATTATCAACATTGGTTTGTTGTAAGTATTTACAACAATGGGAAGTGATTGAACTATCAACGTTGATTCATAATTTAATTCAATGCTGAATATTAAACCTCAACCAAAATAATGATTCTGATAGAATTTCAACAGTGAATTAATGCCACTCTGCTATCTAGGTAGTTACTGCCTTGATAATAGAAAATATGACCTATAGGCAAGGCATCATGCATGACAGTTGCCAAAGTGAGATATGAGCTATATAGGAGACATATCATGTATGAACATAAAGGGCTTATATGTGGATATAAAGAAGCAATACAGGAGACCTATTTGGCTTGTATATGCACATATATGCACCTCAATTTTGCCTATATGTGGCATATATACACATATAAACAGCAAATATGGTATGATAAATGTGCATATATACTGCATATAGGTTTCATATATGCGCATGCATCCTCATATAGGTTATTTCCATCTGGGTCCTGACAGACCGCTCTACCATATTTTTAGATAAAACCATTTAGATAAATCCCTAAACGTAACGACTTACTGACTTATTTTATTAGTACAATGATTCTATATGTACTGAAGTTTAGTTATTCACAAAAAAGAAGAAAAAATATTTAATGATAATAACTGAAAAAATGCAAAGTGAAATACAAAACATACGTAAAGTTTGAGCATTTTTGGACTAAAATATAATTATTATATTTTATTCTTATTTAGGCCCAATCCTAATTCTATTTTTGTACCTCTACCCCTTCCGCTTCTCCTTCCCCTTAAAACGGAGTGTGAAAGGGGAAGGGCTTCAAAATTTACCCCTAAGAAATGGGACAGCACTACCACACCTGCACACGTCATCATATGTCATTTGTTTGTTGTAAAAATTTGTAATAATGACAAAAATGAATTACTAATTTGTGCATCTACTGACTTCTGGGTACAGCTATGCTGCCTTTGTGGCTGGTGTATTCGGGGAAATTTTCTTACCCCTTGGTTTCAAATGTGGTCCTAAAAAATCTCTCTTTCGAGGGTTATCTACCCTTTCCCCTTAGCCTTATACCTTCAAGATAAAGATAATAGGGACACCCCTACCACTTCACGTGAACGTGCAAAACAAGGGGCAGGGGTAAGGGGAAGGGCTAAGGGATAGAATTGGGATTGGGCCTTAATAATAATAATTATTAAATGATATTTTAATTGAAAGCATAAGTCAACAATTCTAAGCAATTCAATTGCGCAAATTTCTAATCAGCCAATCACATGGCAGCAACTCAATGCATTTAGGTATGTAGAGATGATCAAGACAATCTGCTGCAGTTCAAACCGAGCATCAGAATGGGGAGGAAAGGTGATTTAAGTGACTTTGAATGCGGCATGGTTGTTGATGCAAGCCAGGCTGGTCTGAGTATTTCAGAAACTGCTGATCTACTGGGATTTTTACGCACAACCATCTCTAGGGTTTACAGCCGGGAAACAAGTGGTTATTTGAGTTACTGCAGCCTTTCTTTCAGCTGGAACCAGTCTGGCCATTCCAGAGAACTGCCGCTCACTGGATATTTTCACCTTTTCAGACCATTATCTATAAACCCTAGAGATGGTTGTGCATGAAAATCCCAGTAGATCAGCAGTTTCTGAAATACTCATAGCAGTCCGACTGGCACCAACAACCATGCCACATTCAAAGTCACTTAAATCACCTTTCCTCCCCATTCTGCTGCTCTGTTTGAACTGCAGCAGATTGTCTTAACCATGTCTACATGCCTAAATGCATTGAGTTGCTGCCATGTGATTGGCGCGTTACCGAGCAGTTGGACGGGTGCACCTAATGAAGTGGCCTGTGAGATATTGGTGCATCTGTTTTGTTTAAATGCACCAATATATGACCTATATTAACCGAGAAATGGATAAAAATGTTCATTTTCAAAATGAGGTGTACTCATTTATGTTGAGCATCATATTAAGCAAATCTAAAAAAACTACTAAAATACCAAATTTTATTTAGATTTTTCATATTTCAAAAGGCCAAATATCTCTGTGTGGTCTTGATTCCTTAATGTCTACATCATCCATGCAGTATCATGACACCCGATAAATGCTTTTATCTCTCTTTCTCTCACTGTATTTCTTTCCTCTTTGGCTTTAATAGGGATGCAGGTGTTCTCTGATCCCTTGAGCCTGTAAGTCTCGTAAAGCCCTGCACAAGATCTGTGGAGTCCTTTGTAGTTCCGCTAGCCTGCAGTACTGCATGTGGGCAAAAACCATTAAAAAGGACAAATTCACAGTCTCCACACACTCTTTAAAATGCATAATAGAGCATTTTGTGAGTGCGTGCTCATGCTTGTCATGCATCTTCAGTGAGATGTTGGAAAAAGTGAAGGGTATGTGATGTCAGACGCCAATACAACACCAACGCTCACAAACAAAAGACAGAAATTACGATCTAGAACAGTAAAATCACGCCCAATGACATCAGGTCTGGGGAGACGTGTTCAGCCGTCGTGTTATGATCATGTTTGCGGTGTGTATAGGAGAATTTGAGAGTGAGAGATGTGGAAATGTGGAGATGTGGAGAGATGGAGGTGCATTGATGTTTGCAGATGGGAAAATCCACCTTTCCTACCGAGACCACATTATAAAGATGCCGCCTCGGGCCACTGAGGATTGGGTTTGGCTGAGTCTTGTCATTCTCATTCTTGGTTTTTTCAATTATTGGCTTATAAATAGTGCAGACAGATCTCTCTCTTTCCTTTACTAAAGGGAAAAATGTGTGGAAAGAGAGCAAAGGGGATCCACAGCTTACAATAGATTCAGTGTTTTTCATGGTAATGTGTTTTTGAATAAAAAGCAAGTGAATAGTGTGTAACAAAAAAATGACACAAAATAATGGAACTGCTTCATTGACTTTTTAAGTGAAAAAGTAAAGTGTAGCATTTCCACAGTACGATATGGAGAAAAGCAGGTTGTTTGTGTGAAAATTAACATTATTTTTGGTTTATGTGGGCGGCACGGTGGCTCAGTGGTTAGCACTGTCATCTTACAGCAAGAAGGTCGCTTGTCCGAGTCCGGGCTGGGCCAGTTGGCATTTCTTCGTGGAGTTTGCATGTTCTCCCTGTGTTGATGTGGGTTTCCTCTGGGTGCTCTGGTTTCCCCCTCATTCCTAAGACATGCCCATAGTGTGTGAATGTGAGAGTGTATGGGTGTTTCCCAGTACTGGGTTGTGGCTGGAAGGGCATCTGCTGCGTTAAACACATGCCGTAAAGTTGATGGTTAATTCCGCTGTGGTGACCACAGATTAAAAAAAACTAAGGAAAATGGATGAATGAATTATTTTACATCAGGAGTATCATCATATACAGTACATCTTATTATACTTTGGGAGAAGCCTGTCACAATCTCCAGCAATCCAGCATGTGCAGATCGCTGGTATACACACGGATCGCTAATGGACTACAAATCCCCCCTCACACACAGCAGTTCCTAATTCTGACTGATTGCATACACAGTCGAGGGATTGTCAAAGACTGATTACATGGACTATTTAAGCAACACAGACACACACACTAGTTGCTGAGTCTTGTTTATCTGTCTAGTTAACATTACGACATGTTTTCCTTGCCTTGTTCTGCTGTGTTTTTGTTAGTTTGTTTACGTTACCTGCAGCCTGCCATTTGACCATTTGCCTGCATTATCAACCATGACTGGATTTCCTGTATACATCTGTTTGCCCCTTGACTGTTGCTTGCTTGACCATTTCTGTATAATAAACCTACGTTTGGATCCGAACTTCCTTTGTCAGCATCTCCCTTATGACAGAATTTGCCAGGGGTATGAATGATTTTGGGCTTGACTGTGTGCAAAATTAAGGTATAATATGTCCTGTAGTTACTAAGTGTCATGGAAAAATGGGGTGGTGGGGTGGGGGGATTGGGTTGGGGGAAGGTGCATGCAAATTGAAGAGGGGGGGGATAAGGTGCGCGCGAACAGAAGAACGGTGGTAAAGATGGTTGCGCGTTGGTGCGCATGGGGACTGAAGTATGCAGTGGGCAATCACATGACATGGCAGGCAGGTTAGCCGACAGAGAACTAACTTGCTCAAAAACAAGATGATCTGGACAACACCTTGTCACATCGTCAAGGTGGAAAATGTAGAATTCTTTATGACTCATAGAAAGTCTTGTACAAAGATTTGAAAGCCAAAGAAAAGGTGCATGAAACAAAATCCTCAACTGCAGGTGGTGTTGACAAGTTTTGAAATGTTTATTTTTTACGTATTTATTTTTTACGTGTTATGTTTTACATGTTTTACGTGTTCATTTTTTATTTTATATGAATTCTATATGGGGAACACACACATATCAAAATTTCTCTGGCCCAGCTCTAGCCCACATAATCAGCTTTTGACTGGACCAAGTCTGGCTTCCAGACAATAGCCAAACATGGACCATATCTGGGCCAACTCTCAGCCAAGTTAATAATCTATAACTAGGCTATTGTGCTTTGGGCACATTATGGTTTTTCCACCATAATGTGACATGATTGATAGAATTTTTTTCTTTACTGAAAATTATTTAAATATATTTTAAATGTGGGTCAAGAAAGCCTAAACTTATGTGGCCCACATATCAATTTTATCATCTGGATCAAATACTACATTTGACATCTGGCCTATGTCTTGTGTGCCGCCACCTCTGCCAAAACTGGGCCATGTTTGGCCCACATCCTGTATGCCAGTGCCGGATGAATGGCTGCTGTGCCAGCTTTATGCCAAATCTGGGCCAGAATTCTTTGCTACCTGGGTGGTGAGCATTGATTAGCTTTGATTTTCACGACACATTGTGGTACTTTTTCAGAAAGCAAACATAATTTTGCTATTGAGACAACACTTAAAGAGGCTGACTGCCTGATCTACGGAACAAGGAAGCTGATTGAAACACTCACAGACCATTTTCATCCTCCCCAAAACAACCACAGTGACAAATCCAGACTTAACTGCAGACCCAGAGCCACCTTTACTATAGCTAAAGACACTCTACAAAAAGATCACAGTCACAAGGCCACAGTCACATTCATCCTGGAGCTCAAACTAGTTGCCAGAACTGAACAAGTGTGAAAGTTTGCACCTTTGGCCCTTCCACTGATTATTTTGGTGACATTTGACTGTTTAAGTTTGGGTCCTGCTTATGCCTCCACCTCTGGCATGGCCTCCACTTTTACCCAAAGTTGCTTAATCTCAACTGCTGACTTGTCATTCGACTAGCTGTGTCAGGTTCCCACGTTACTGGAGGACCAGTTTAGATTTAGTCTGTGTCTGAAACGGCATACTTCCATACTATATAGAATTTGGAAAACAGTATGCAAGAAGTACCCGGGTGACCTACTACTTCCGGTGAGATTCTGAAGTGCAGAATGAGATGAGATCCTATGAGATCCTATGGACGCTACGCTATCCCATGACGCCACGTGAGAGAATTCATGAATGGGAGTGAAGCGACTCAACTGCCACGAATAGGTCATGTGATAATGGTGGATGTAGTACTGTATGTCTAAGCTCCTTTCGTACTACTCACATTCATACCATGTAGAACAGGGGTGAGCAACCCTGCTCCTGGAGATCTACCTTCTTGCAGATTTCAGTTGCAACCCATATCAAACACACCTGCCTGTAATTATCCAGTGCTGTTTAGGTCCTAATTAATTGGTTCAGGTGTGTTTGATCAGGGTTGGAGCTGAACTCAACAGGAAGGTAGATCTACAGGAGCAGGGTTAAACAATTCTGATGTAGAACATACTTTTCTAACAGTCATGAAGTAAATTGTTATTCATATGTAGCACCTGACTGAGTAGTAGACGATTTCGGACAAAGCCTTAGTTTAGACCCAGCCCTAATCAAACACCCTTGATTAGGCTAATCAAGGTCTTACTAGATATACTTGAAATGTTTAGGCAGGTTTGTTGAGGCAAGTTGGAGCAAAACTCTGCAGGACACGGGCCCTTCAAGACTGAACATGGTGACCCCGGACTTGGTCCTTCACCCTTTGTTTCCACATTTGCAGTCAATTTATTTTCCAAGGTGAACAACATGAAGATGGGAAATATTCGTTAATTCATTTTCTTTTCGGCTTAGTCCCTTTATTAATCTGGGGTCGCCACAGCGGAATGAACCGCCAACTTATACAGCATGTTTTTACGCAGCGGATGTGCTTCCAGCCGCAACCCATCTTTGGGAAACATCAACACACTCATTACTGCGTCGCCCAAGGTGGGAAATATTTCTCTGGTAAATAACATAAGTTTAAGTTTTGTATACATTTATTCTGTTTCATTTTATTTAAATTTTGTTTTTTACCAACAAAACTGGTTTAGTATTTTAGTTTTAGGCAAAACACTTCTGGGAGCTTGTTGAAAATGTATGTAAAAAAACCCACACTGTTGTTTTCATGATGTAAGAGGACTTGGCTTCAGTGTGAAGCGTGTTTCGTGCAGGTAGCATGTTTGGGCCTACAGCTGCAATAAAGAGGTGTACTGTGGATAAATGATTCTGCTGACAGAATTACCGTGTGAAGGTTATTGCTCAAAACAATGAGAGCGTAACAGCATGCAGGTGATGAGTTTTAATGAAGGGTGTTGATGTGGTGCTTATTGTGTGTTTACTCTGAATAGGAAGGCCAGAATGATCCAAACATGTGACTAATAACTGCAGACAGAGGACCAATGAGGTGATGACATCATATATAATCAGTGTATAATTGTGACAGTAGAGTCATTGGGTACTCAGTGAATGCAAGATACCTCCCAGGACCTTGATGTCTAAAAACATAAAAAAATAAAGAAAGAAATCTGATGTCAATTGACCACCTTGCATTGACTATATTGACAACTAACATTCTTCTAACATGGACAGTCCTGTAATAAATTTTTGATGTGTTTTTGACGCCAATATTAGATCTTGGTTAAATGTTGTTTTGAAGTCAAGGTAGTTTGACGAGTGTCCATTCTTCCTGCTTTGCCAGCCAGTGGGTGGGACTAGGAGACTCATCTGCCGAATTCTGAACACTTGTTTTCTGCCCTATAAAGCACCGGAAATGTTGGCATATGGTTGACACTTGCTCCTGGTTATTTTGTTCTTGTTTTGTTTTATCTAGTTTCCAGCTTTAGTTTTGGTTAACACCTGATTTTGTATTTGAAGTTTAAGTATTTGATTGTTTTTATTTTGAAATTCTTATTGTTTATTGTTCATTCATTCATTTTCTTTTTGTGTTAGTCCCCCCACCAATCTGGGGTCGCCAACTTATCCAGCACATGTTTTACGCAGCGGATGCCCTTTTAGCTGCAACCCATCACTGGGAAACATCCACACACAAACCACAGACAATTTATCTTCCCCAATTCACCTATACCACATGTCATTGGACTTGTGGGGGAAACCTGAGCACCCAGAGGAAACCCATGCCAACACGGGGAGAGCATGCAAACTCCACACAGAAACACCAACTGACCCAGCCAAGGCTCAAACCAGCTACCTTCTTGCTGTGAGGCAATTGTGCTACCCACTGCGCCACTGTGCAGCCCTGTTTTTTTGTTTTATATTTAAATAAACACTTTTTCATCAGCATCAAACTACCTGTTTATGTCCATCTTTATTTTGTCATGGTTTTTGAGCTTAGTCATGACAAATATGGGGGCTCATCCGGGACAGTAATTTGATAGTAGTTTACATGCATTGTAAGGATACAAAATCTAGTTTAAATTTGTCATTTGTAATTGAAGTTTTCAGATGAAAATGGCATGTGATTGTCATAGTGTGTTCTTGTTTTGTTTAGCTAGCTTTAGTTTTGGTTAATAGCTGATTTTGGTTATGCGGAGTTCAGGCTGTACGATTTTCAAAGTAAGTCGCGTCATGGATTTTTTCACACTGCATGACTATCTGGGGTAGTGTTTCGTCGCTGATGTGTTTACACTGCAAGATGGATCAAAGACAGGGGGTTTCACACTGCATGACTTTACAATAGGAGAATCAACGACAACTTTGTCTCAGTTCGCAAACTAAGTCTCACAACCAAACACGCGCAAGAAGTGACATGAAAACAATTTCATCAACTTGGGTTTTGATGGGAATTAGCAATTTCCCCTTAACTTTTTTCTTTTTCAACCCGATTGTGATATTGCTCAGATGACACGAGTGCTCCTGCCAAATTTCCACTAGTTTTTCCTCCATTACTTGGGTCCAAATAGACTGAAAAGAAGCACTTTTAACTTCTCCCCCAACCTTCCGCTGGCCTGCAGATACCTATACTAGTGGATGCTGCTCTCTCATTGGTTGTAGGTAATCGCCGATGTTATTTTCAATCAGAACATATTTCATTTGGCAGGATTTTGAACTGTTGACAGATTCAGATATTTAGCATGCTAAAGATCTCATGGGTGTTAGCGACTCATCTGCAATTCTCTCAGATTGCATCTGTGATAGTTCAAACTGTGTGATTGCAACTTGCGTGAACGAGCACTGATTTGCCTGTGATTTCAGGCATTTGTCTGCGATTTCTCAAAACCTGTCGGCGAGTCAAACTCTGAGCTAAAGTCATGCAGTCTGAACTCGGCATTTGATTATTTGATTATTTTTATTTTAAAATTCTTATTTATTTATTTTATGTTTCAATAAATACTTTTATATCTGCACCAAATCACCTGTTTATGTTAATATGTCATGGCTTTTGAGCCAAGTTGTAACAAATATGGGGACTCGTCCGGGACAGTAGTTTAACAGAAGTTGCATTGTAAGGATACAAAATCCAGAATTAATTTGTCATTTGAGATTGAAACTTTTAGATGAATGAAATTTTCTCATTTTGTAATACCTTTTGTGTGGTTATTTTGATTGCGAAAAGGGCATCAGTGTGTGGATGTTAAACAGACATCAAGATATTGACATCAAATCAATTTACATTTTTGACATGTATTTTGATCCCGTTTTGATATCAAGGTGCCCTCTGGGAGAAGAGATAGATTGACTGACAGAAAGAGAGAGAGATAGAGGAAACAGGAGTGCAGGAGCTGTCCGATTACACTGCAGTAAAGGTTGGCCAAGTGTTATTTTGGGGTAGAGAACAAGCATCCTTTTATGGGACCTTAACTTCCAGTTAACGGGAGAGTTATGTTTGCTTAATCAGACATCCTCCTTCAAGTACAATGCTCTCCTTCCCTCTGCCATACACACTCTTCTTCATTCATGTTTAATACACCCACCCACCCACACACACTCGCTTAGCGTATTCAGCGCTAGCTTTTCCTGAGTTCTGTTTGTTATTGTTTGTATTGAAATTCCCAGGTGTCTTCCTGTTCCTGTTCCGCTGTGGTGTTCCGGCTCGGAAAACTCTGCATCAATTTCTCCAGCATGACTCAGATTCAGAAAAGGGCATCCCCTCTTTTTCTCTCTCTGTCTTTCTTGTGGTGCAGAACAATGCTGGTGTTTTTAATGCTCGCACCTTTTTCCATGACAAATACTGTAGCACAGGAGTTCAGCCAGTCTCCTCAGAAACATCTGGAACGTTACAAGAGGCCTTCAAGGCTTTCAAAGGCTTTTAAAACCCAAACGTTATCCTTGAGTTTAGCCACCATTGTCTAATGGATCAATTTTAGCATCACATTTTTTAATGAAAAATTATACTCAAATGATTAACATTAAATTAATAAAAAGCTCAGGCAAAAAGTATTCAGGAGTGACATGTCTTGGCTTTTCTGCAATAATAATGAAACATTTTATAGAGGAATGTTGGAAAAGTCCCCCTCCGGGAGAAATTAAGGATCTGTCTCTCCGTGCCTATCACTTACGAATTATCATAATTACTTTTCAGCACAGATATTTTGTGTGCCATATTAAAAAATAACAAAGAAGTTTCATAAAAATGTAAATAAATACACATTTAGAAAAAATAATGGCATGGATGAATGGAAGGGTAGAGCCAGCTAATCTAAATAACCAATTAAATTGCAGCAATTCTATAATATACATTTAGGTATGTAAAAATGGTGAAGGGGCAAGACGATCGGCTAAAGTTAAAACAGAGAATCAGAATGGGGAACAAAGAGGATCTAAGTGCCTTTGAATGTTGTGTGGTTGTTGTTGCCCGAGTATTGCAGAAACTGCTGATCAACTGGAACTCTCTTCCATCATGTCTCATCAAAAGGGTTCATAAAGAATGGCCAGCAAGAGAGAAAATATCCAGTGAGTGGCAGTTATGTGGGCAAACATGCCTTGTTGACATCAATCACAGCTCACCCAAACTAGACAATATGGTATGTGAAGTGGATGCTAAGAAGGGAGGAGTAGATCCAAATACAGGTTTATTAAGAATGATCAGGCAAGCAACGGTCACAATCAGGCAATAGTATCTGGATGCAGCCTTTATGATGCAAGCTGAGATTGCATCACTCAACGATGCAATGCCAAACACAATGCACTCAAATGGAGTGAGTGACGTCACTGTGAGGGGTAGGGTTAGGGGTGGGCTTAGGTGAGCCCATTAAAAAGCATTGGATAAAGCTCAGATTGCACTGCACCGAGTCTGCAGCCAGACCCCTTTCCAATCAGGACCAAACAGATGTATGCAGGCAAATCCACAATCGTAGTCAAATACACAGGCAATTGGTACACGCAGGCAGCAGACAATATAAACAAACAAACAAACAAACAAGGCGAGAAAAAAAAACATGGCAAAGCAAGGCAAGGAAAATGTGTCGTAATGTTCACAAAACTGTTAACAAGACTCAGCCCAGATGTGTGTGTGCGCTGTATTTAAAGTCCTAGTAATCAGTCTTTGACGATCCTCTGCCTGTGTGTTTGCAATCAGTCAGGATTAGGAACCGGTGTGGGTGTGTGGTGCATGACTGGAACTTGTAGTCTATATACCGGCGTATTTGTAGTCCTTATAGTGATTTGCATATTTACCAGCGATCTGCCAGGATTAGCTCGCTGGTGATTGTGACAATAGAAGATGAATTGCAGGGAATATATTTTTAAATATATAGTTTGTAGAACAAACGTTGTGGAATAATAAGTTATAAAAGTTAAAGATTTTTCATATATACAGTGGTAAGACAATGATTATAATTCATTAGTAGCCAACGTGGCTCAATAATATTTAGGTGACTGTGCAGGCCATGGGAAATGTTTAATTTTACTTTCATGGTCATCAAACCACTCTGTCACCAGTCGTGCTGTGTGTATTGGTGCACTATTATCCTGATACACGGCACCGCCTTCAGGATACAATGCTTAAACCATTGAATGCACATGGTCCTCCAGAATGCTTTGGTAGTCCTTGGCCATGCCAGTACCTAACACAAGTATTGGGCCTAGGGAATGCCATGATATTGCTGCCCAAACCATCCCTGATCCACCCAAATGCTTCACTCTGGCTATGTATCAGTCTGGGTGGTAGGCTTCTTTGGGGCTTCTCCACACCGTAACTCTCTCGAATGTAAAAAAGACAGTGAAGGTAGACTCATCAGAGAACAATACATATTTCACATTGTCCACAACCCAAGATTTGCCAATAAGACCCTTGTACCAAATGTGATGCTCTGGGTATGTTTTGTTGCAAGTTTCACATAGCAAATCTACTAGAGGGTGCTGTCTACATTTTTGTGAATCTGAAATACATTACTTAGGGTAAGTTTTGTTGTATGTTTCAGATACACGTCCTTCTTGCACATGTTCACAAGAAAGTGGAGCTTACCATACAGATCACCAGTGAACCACTGACCTACATGTAACGCTTGTAAGAATATGATTTTTTCCTTTTTTGCAGGTGCTAACTAAAGGCAACACAACTAATATCTTGTTATCAGTCAGGTCAATGGGCCAAATCAGAAAAGTTTAGTATCAGTTTAGAGGCAAAGTATACAAACACACACACTCAGTACAAAGTTTAATATCTTATAACTTTCTGTTTACTATAGTAAATAAGAGAAAACTAAAAAAAATATAATTTGTACGAGGTGAAAATAAATAAACAAACAATAACCAACAAAACTTTCTTAGCAAAAAAACTAATGAATCAGATAAATATATCTTCGTCTCAGAAAGAAAAAAAATCAATTTAAACTTTAAAATAAATAAACAATTTGTTATTTTATCATCAAACTTTTCACCTCAAATTTTAGATTAATGTATCTTAGATAATTATTTATTATTTTGGACTAAAAACCTATTTAGTTTGGTTTTGATCAAGTTTGGCCTTTTTTTTTAATTCTTTTCTTAGTCTCTTTGTAATTCAAACTCTAGTTTAAACCACTCAAATGTATATCAAAATAAAAATAATCATTCACAACCCTACACAATCATTATACAATCCAAATGACATTTTTTTTAAGAAATGAAAAATAAGACAGCTTGAAACTAAAATTCACACCAAAATTTGACCTCAGTCCTGAAATTTGAGTTCAGAAAATACTTCCAATTCTCAGAATTTCAAATTAACGTAATCACCATCAGTCAAAAGAAGATGAAAAAACGGGAAGAAACTAAATGTTGAATG
Organism: Danio aesculapii; assembly: GCF_903798145.1. NCBI lineage: Eukaryota > Metazoa > Chordata > Actinopteri > Cypriniformes > Danionidae > Danio > Danio aesculapii. The sequence continues at coordinate 31,590,783 of NC_079456.1, read as the reverse complement.
ATCAAAAGCCATCATCCTGTTCCATCAGCGCGACTTGACGCCCGAAATGTTCAGCAGAAAGTCCAAATTTAAACGAACGCAACAAATCTGGCCTAAACACAGAAAATAACATCTCTTTAAAGCTTGTATAACTGAACACAAATCTTCATTATTTAATTGTACTTTATGTGCAATGAACATAAAATACATAGGAAATGGCACACAATGAAAATGTTACACATACAAATTTACTTTTAACTCCCCAATTCGCCATGAACCATGGTGAATACACTATGAACTCCAACTCGAAACGTCATCTAGGTCTTTTACCGGGTAAGTTTAATTTCTTAGCTCAAACTTTTGACTAGCGTTTTAGCTGTGAATAACTAGTAAATCATCTGTGTATGTTTAGTTATTTTACATTTTTAATCTTTTCCTCAAAATCTCTTATCTTTTCACACTCGTCTGTTTTAGCTTTTTTGCTCTCCTTTCGTCTCTCTCTCCCGCAACTCTGGTGGCTCGAGCCAGCTTCATTCTGAAAACTCTAACCATTGGGCAATTTTTACCTGCGGTGCTGATTCTTTCTTCAATTGGGTAAATTTTTCTGCAGTAATTTGCATATCGCTTACATGCTTAAAGGAATTAAAGGCATATCTCTTTAAAATCATTTTCAGTGTCTGTCTTTTTTCTTTCATGTATGAAGTATACAGCATAGACATGTAAAAAACCTTTTTCTTTAGACTACTAATTTTAATTTGAGTCCTGGTTACATAAACCCTTCCCTAACCCAAACAATAGTGTTTTCAAAAGCAGACATAAGAGAAAATTGCACTGTGACCACATAGCTTTACCTTTATTTTGTATTGCTTTTTTCCCTTTTATAGAACCGTGCTTCACCGGACTCGAACACGATCAATCTGCATCACAAGTACAACACCGTACAAAGTGAGCTATACAGAGCAAACTGACCACACCAGAAAAGTTGTCCACTTGGACATAGGTTAGGCAAATATTTTTGGTTATTGATGGCATATCATAGACACTGTTAAGCATTTTTGTGGTAGTTTTTAATTTGGTGTTATACAAAGAACTGCACTTAAGTAACCCTTTATTCATTGATAACATGTTTCTGTAGGAATCATTAGTGTAAAAAGAAGCAAAGCTGTTGGCATCATACGGCATCAAAGCATTCATTTTACCTAGAAACTGCAGCTGTAAACAAATCTCGAAGTACATTTTTAGGTTTTTTTTGTCCATATTGTCTAATTTATGTAAAAGCAGTGCTGTAATTACCAAATAAAAACTACCATTTTGTAGTCTGACATTTTAAGAAGCCACAATATCTTTAATGGAAGCAAAAAAAAAACCTTCGAAATAAAAATAAAAGCTTAATAATTAATTTAGCACACATTGTAAACTGCTTGAGACTGTACTTCCTCTCAAAAAAAGACATGAAGTCTGATACCCTGCCAGCCACTGCACCACAAACAGGTTAATCCCGTCAAAAAAATATTTGGTTCCTGTCTGAAACACCTGAATATTTGGGCTGAAAGCAGGTTCAAACAGATCAGGCCTTCACCAGCCGCTTGCTCTTTCTGTCCAATGAATCACTGATTACTCCTCATTCAGAACTGCTGTCAGTAAGAGACCTTATCAACAAAACAAGTTTAAACTGTGCGTAACAGTCACACACACACACAGACACAAAAATACACAATAAAAACAACAACAACGACAGCAGTTCTGGATCAGTGAGAGTTGTGTATGTCTGGTGCCTTCCACTAATATTGACACCCTTGGTAAATATGAGCAAAGGCAGCTGGGTAAAAATGTTTTTATTGTTTAACTATTTGATCTTTTGCTTAAAGTATTCACAAAAAAAGTCTCACAAAACAACTGTGAACACAACACAGCTTTTCTGACAATAAAATCCTTATTAAATTTATGTGTGCAAAATTATTGCCACATTTTTAGTCAATACTTTTTGCTGCCTCCCTTTGCCAAGAGAACAGCATAGTTTTCTCCTATAACTGAGATGGAGGACTGGGATGGTCAGGTCAGTAAACCATTATTTGTGTCGATTTCTATGTATGGTTTGGATTTCCAATACATAATAAATATTCCTCATTCATTCATTCATTCATTCATTTTCTTTTCAGTTTAGCCCCCTTATTAATCTGGGGTTGCCACAGCGGAATGAACCGCCAACTTATACAGCATATGTTTTACGCAGCGGATGCCCTTCCAGCTGCAACCCATCAATTGGAAACATCCATACGCACTCATTTACACACATCCACTTTGGACAATTTAGCTTATCCAATTCACCCATAACGCATGTCTTTGGAATTGTGGGGAAAACCGGAGCACTATTACGTATGAAATATTATGTTTTTTTTTATGTTTCTAGAATGGTCAAAATGTCCAACGATGTATTACCATAATTTAAATCGTTTCATAACATTTCAGTCTCATTCATTCCTTTTCCTTCAGCTTAGTCCCTTATTAATTAGGGGTCGCCACAATGGAATGAACCGCCAACTATTCTGGCATATGTTTTATGCAGCGAATGCAATCCAGTACTAGGAAACACCCATACACTCTCACATTCACATACACTCTCTTTCACTACGGCCAATTTAGTCCATCCAATTTACCTATACTGCATGTCTTTGGAGATGTGGGGAAAACCGGAGCACCCTGAGGAAGCCCATGCCAACACGGGGAGAACATGCAAACTTTACACAGAAATGCTAACTGGTCCAGCCGGGACTTGAACAAGGGTGGTGACTGAGCCACCATGTCGCCCATCTCTTATTATCATTCATTAATTTCTTTTCTTTTCGGCTTAGTCCCTTTATTAATCTGAAGTCGCCACAGCAGAATGAACCGCCAACTTATCCAGCACATGTTCCATGCAGCGGATGTCCTTCCAGCTGCAACCCATCACTGGGAAACATCCACACACACTCATTCACACACATACACTACGGCAATGTAGCCTATCCAATTCACCTGTACCCCATGTCTTTGGACTTGGGGAGCAGCCGGAGGAAACCTACGACCCAGTGACCTTAGACCCAGTGATTTTGAGAAAAAAAATCAAAAGGTTAAAAAAACAGACATTTTTCATAGTCTTCTTTGCTCATATTTACCAGTATTAGTGGTTATCATGGTATGGCAGTGGTTAAAGAGAGCGAAGCACAACGACCCAATTCGCATTCGCCCTATATCGTGCGTGAGATTAGGATTAGTGTGGCCCAGATCATTGTGTGTAGAAAAGAGCAGCAAAGGTGGAGTATTATCTCATTTTTTAAGGAATGCATGCTTTTCCAATAAATTTCCCACACATTTCCCATTAAGGCTGAATGCAGAAGAGAAGTTTGTTATGTTTGATTACATTTGTAAAAAAATGGTCTGTGGGAATTTATTGTGATTGACATTTGAGTTAAGATGATGAGTTTAGGTAGTATCATGTGCAGTTTTGTTTTGTTTTATTTTGTTCATAGTGTTTTACTTCTTGATATATTTCACTAATAACATATGTAGTTAAAAAAACAGCAAGGCCTAAATCTCATTAATTCAAGGTAAAAACCAAACCACAAAAGTAAATATAAAAATAAACACAACACAAAGTCAAAATGAAAAAAAAAACTATATGCAAATTAAATAAAACAAAAAACACTGAAAAAATAACACACAGCAAAATAATAAACTAAAAAAAAACTAAAGATCAAGACCAAAATAATTATAGAAAACTTTGTTTTGTTTTTTATTGAAATAAAAACCATAAAAAACAATCAAACAAAATCAATGAAACAATAAAATAAAATTAAAATACAAACATAAACAAAATTAAAACAAAACACACAACAACAACCAACCAAATAAAAAAAACACTCAAAAAATAACACAAAGCAAAGAAACCAAGCTAAATAAAGACACACAATAAACAATAGATCAAGACCAAAATAAATAAATAAAGCAAAATAAAATGTACTGAAATGAAAACCATTAAAAAAAATGTAACAATAAAATAAAATTAAAATACAACAAACTTAAACAAAATTAAATAACAAAGCACATCAAGCAACCAAACAAAAAACACTCGACAAAATATAACACAAAGCAAAATAAAAACACACACAAAAACAAAAGAACAAGACCAAAATGAATATTACAACAAAACAAAATTCATTGAAATGCCGTTAAAAAACAACACCAAAACAACAACAAAATACAAGAAAGAATTCAACAGAACATTACTATTAAATTAAAATACAAAAAATTATCAAAACTGGAAAAAAAAACACACAACAACCAATCTAACAAAAAACACTCAAAGCGAAAAAAAAAAAACAGAACAAAAATAAGAACAAAATAACAAGACCAAAATAAAAAATAAAGCAAAACAAAATGCACTGAAATGAAAATGAAAATATAAAATAAAACAATAAAACAAAACAGAAACAAATAAAATGAACAATTTTTTTTTTAAATACAACAAACACAAAACACTTAAAGCAAAAGAACAAAGCAAAATGAAATCACAGAAAAAACAAAAGATCGAGACCAAAATAAATATTAAAACAAAACAAAATTTACTGAAATGAAAAACTAAAACAATCAAACAAAATCAACGAAACAATAAAATTTAATTAAAATACAAACTTAAACAAAATTAAAACAAAACACACAACAACCAACCAACCAAAAAAAAACACTCAACAAAATAACACAAAGCAAAGAAACAAAGCAAAATAAAAACACACAAAAAAAGACAAAAATAAACAAATAAAACTAAACAAAACAAAATAGAAAAAACAAACAAAATCAACAAAAGATTAAAATTTAATACAAATACAACAAAATTAAAGCAAAACCCAACAACAAACCAACCAAAAAACACTCAACAGAATAACACAAAGCAAAATAAAAACACACAAAGAAACAAAAGACCGAATTAAAACCATAACAAAAAAGCAATAAAACAAAATACAAAAAAGTGAACAAAATCAACAAAATACAATTAAATTAAAATACAACAAACAAAACACACAACAGCAACGAAGAAAATAAATAAACAAAACAAAATGTACTGAAATTAAAACTATTAAAAAGAAACTAACAAAACCAAAACAATAAAACAAAATACAAAAAAGCAAACAAAATCAACGAAAGAATGAAAAAATCTAAAAATACAACACAAAGTAAATCAAACACACTGAAACAATAGAAAAATACAAAAACAACAACATGAATACAAAACAACAACAACACGAGAACATAGAACACATTTCAATTTTAAATTTGATAAGAGACAGAACATCAAAAAATAGGGGAGTGGAAGATTTGACAGCGTTTGTGTGTTGGTGATTCCTCTGACTCAGTGACTGCACCTTTGTCTGATGGTGGTCATAAATCTGTGCTTTTCTCTGCTTCCACTCTTTCATCTCTCAAAGGCTCCATTGAGTGCATGAACGAGTGTCTTTGGGGTCATCAGTGGACTTTCCTTGGTAACATTCACTCACATACAAACACAGCCGAGTTCTTCTGTGTGTAAGTGTGTGTGTGTGTGTGTGTGTGTGTGTGTGCGTGTGTGTGTGTGTGTGTGTGTCTTACAAAAGAGCTGAAAATGATACTTCACAGCAAGCTTAGTATGCAAGCTCAGCTTACTATTTCAGTTTACAGCATGTGTGTTTTTGCAAATTATATACATATTATAAAATCTATATAATATATGCATAATACATGCATATGCATGAAAAAATAATCTAACATATAGGGTTTTTATTCATTCATTTTTCCTTTGGTCTTAGTCTCTATTTCAGGGGTCGCCACAGCTGAATGACCCACTAACTATTCCAGCATCCCAGTACTGGGAAAAACCCATACATACCCATTCACATACACTCATACACTACGGCCAATTTAGTTTATTCAATTCACCTGGACTGTGGGGTAAACCAGAGCACCCGGAGGAAACCCACATATATATAATTGTAATCCATATATATCATAATATCTATATTCTATTTATATTTCATTCAAATTTTTTATATCAATACTTTTATATCAATACATTTTAACTCAGTTTTTGCACTTTTACAGATTATTTTTCAAATTTTCATTAGAAAGTTAGAAATTTCATTTTTTTTAAGATTCAATTTAGCTTTAATTAATTTTTATTTACGTTTTAATAACTTCAGTGCTTCAATTTAAACTAATTTAGTTACCAATGTGACATTTCTAATTTCAGGTATTTTAAGTTTCAAAAGGTATTTTATTTTAGTTTGAATATTCTATTTATTGGTTAATATTGGTTTATTTTATGGTCAAATTAGTAATCCATCAAGAAAAATGGGTTTTTAACATTTTAGAAAAGAATTTTCTTATATATTTACATTTATTTTATTTCAGTTTTGTCATTTTTTGGTCATTTAATTTATTTGTTTTGTAAAGATGTTATGTTTTTACATACCTTTATTTTTATTACTTGATTATTTGTATTTATAATTGTAAATAAAATATCATTTTAAATATAATAATTAAAAAATATATATTTTAATTCTTTAAAATATCAAACATTTTTATTATCAATGAATCCAATTATAAATTAAAATAGTTTTCTTATATATTTACATTTAATTTATTTCAGTTGTATAATTTTTTTTGGTTATTTTAAGTGTTCATTTATTAGTTTTATACAGATATATATTTTTAAATTTTAATGTTTATTTTTATTACTATATAATCTTTATTTATAATTCTAAATATAAGAAAATATTTTTTATTAATTCAAATATCTAACATTTTAGCATGAATAAAACCTACTTTAAATTAAAATAGCTTTCTTATATATTTACATTTATTTTATATCAGTTATGTAATTTTTTTAAAATTTAAAATTTTAATTATCTGTTTTTGAAGGATGTTTTTTGTACCTTTATTTGTACATACCTTTATTTTTGTTACTTTATTATTTTTATTTATATTTATGAATATAATGTAATTCTAAATATAATAACATATTTTTTATTAATTAAAATGTCAACATTTTTTAAAATGAAAAACAATTTAAAATTTAAATTTCTTATATATTTACATATATTTTATTTCAGTTGTGTCTTTTTTTGTTAATTTTCATTTATTTGTTTTTTAAAGGATGTCTATTTTTAAAAATAATAATATGTATGCATCTTTATTGCTATGACTTTATTATTTGTTATTTATAATTCTAAATATAATTTAAAAAAAATTATATTTTGAATTAATTAAAATATATATAAAAAAAAATTATATTAGTGAAATCATTCATTCATTTTCCTTAAGGCTTAGTCCCTTTATTAATCTGGGGTCGCCACAGCAGAATGAACCGCCAACTTATCCACGTTTTTACGCAGCGGATGCCCTTCCAGCCACAACCCATCTCTTGGAAACATCCATCCACTCACTCACACTCATACACTATGGACAATTTAGCCTTCCCGATTCACCTGTAACGCATGTCTTTGTACTGTGGGGGAAACCGGAGCACCCGGAGGAAACCCACGCGAATGCAGGGAGAACATGCAAACTCCACACAGAAACGCCAACTGACCCAGATGAGGCTCGAACCTTCAAGCGACCTTCTTGCTGTGAGGCGACAGCCCTACCTACTGCGCCCTACCTATTACCTACTGCGCCACTGCGTCGCCCTTTATTTTATTTCAGTTGTGTCATTTTTATTGGTCATTGTAAATGTTAGTTTATTTGTTTTTTAAGGATGTTTATTTTTAATGTTAATATGTTGTTGTGAAAAAGTAATGTATTTTTAAATTATTTTTGTCTGTTTTTCTTTTCATTAAACAATTGTATTTGTGTAGCTTAAGGTGATATATTAACCAAACTTCTTCTCAAGTGTGATATATTTAGCATGCTAATGAAGCATTTTTGCAGAAGTAGATGAAGCTGCTAGAAATACAAAGGCCCGATTGTCTAAAATTTAATTTGAGCTCTGCAATGAAACTTCCTGTGAGGACAGAATTTGCAGTTGAGAAGTCTTGTGCTTTTTCGACGTTGTGCAGAGAATTAGTAGAAAAAGAGGACGTATGTATGGGTGCGGCCAATGGAGGACTGGAGAATGATTGACAAGTGATGAATTCCTCTAAACTCCACCTGTTAATATCAGCTACGCATAAAAGCACGAATCAGAAAATGAAATTTGTTGCGCACCCCTGAATGTAACTCTTGCATTGCATTGAGGATACCAGAATTCTGTGAATCGAATTATTCATTTGTATACAATAAATTGCTAATATTTTAAACATTGAAGAAAAACCTCTCCTGACCTTTTTTATTGAACACGGATGGAATTGATTAATTATTCCAACAATGTACATACCATACAATGTACTTTACTTTTTATTACTTTATTCTTTTTATTTATATTTATAAATACAATATAATTGTAAATTTAATGTAACATTAAAAACAATATTTTTATTAATTAAAATATCAACAAATTGTAATATCTAAAAAAAATTATTAAGCTTTAAACTACACCAGAATCTGAAATACACATTTCAATCAAACTATAACAACATTCAGCATTCATACTTCCCAAGTATAATGAGCCTCTATTGTAAACAGTGTCTCTCTCTCACTAAGTGTGGTTATCGTATCATAATTACAGATCGTAAAAATAATGATGGGTTTGCTCAGACATAATGGGCGTCTGTGCATGAGGCCAAACGTGCAGCAAAATGGCAACGCGATCAATGTCAGGATATAAAGCCAGACGTAGTAATGTGTGCTAGCTTGACATGAGTCAGAAACACGTCATCATCTTCTCCACAATCCTCCTGCTGAAAACATTAGCAAACGCCACGATGACAAAATCACACATGACTAACCTGTGTGCTGGAGACAGGAATATCCTCACTGGACACTAATGCTGTAAAAACATGTTCCTGGTCAAGCAGATTTCACTTAAAAAGACAAGCTTGTTCATTTATTTACTCTCAGGGCATTTAAGATGTAGGTGCCTTATAGTCCGCATGAACCAGAAGATGTGACTGTTTTGTTTTTTTTCCGTATTGTAACATAGTTCCTAGAGAAATGAAATATTACATGAGTAAACAGTGGGTGTGGCTTGTTTTTTCTGCTACAAGCTGATTGGATGTAGTAAAGTTGGCATTTCATTAAGAAATATTGTGCAATGTTTTTTTTTAGAGTTATTACAACCTAACAGACACCTCCTTCTCACCATTACTGTTTGTTGTCATAACTAAGGGCATGGTTCAGTATGTTAGCCACACCCAATACCTCAGACAGATGTAAATTGAGAATTTAACTGAATACAAACAGGAAGTGCATTTTCAGATTTTAATTTTAGATTATAAGTGCAAACATTTTGTTTTTCTTAATGGCCTCCACAGACTAATTGTGCACCACTAATCTAGCAATGTGAGCTAACAAAATCAATATGTTAGTTTTGATTTCATGTGTACATTAAAGACGTTTTTTTAGCTTAATCTCCCAAAAATGTAGCTTAATTTTAGCTTAAACTCATCTTTGGTGATTAAAAGAAGAACAGGTGCTTTAAAATTCACATGAAGCAGACTTTGCTGCAGATGTTTATTTTAGTATGATGATGTATTTCCAACTGAAACTAAATATTGCAGAGGGGCAGTGCTTAGTTTTCACTAATCTTTCACTTGCGTCGAACTAATGGTTGGAGGCGCATGGCTATGCATATTTTGCCAAGTCTGTCAAACTCATGTCATCAGAGAAGGACTGCCATTTCCGAGCAGCAGCAAATGTTAGATTTGATTAAAGATTACCTAAATCAATTTAGTTTTTTCAGTTGATTTACTTACATGGATTAATTGTTCACTTTAAGGCAAGCAATGTGTGTTAACAGTAATAGATATTTAAATTTTATTTGGATTTTAAGAGTAAAAAATGAAACAAGATAAATATCTGAGGCTCTTGATGAGATTCATTGAGGTCTTATGAAAGAAAATTATCAGAACATCATTTAAACATTTTATAAAATGGAGAGTTTCAGTCATTAAATCTGATTGGTTGAGGCAGTTTTATACACCTGTTGGTTAGCAACCATTCTGCGATGAGTACTGAGCAAAAGCATTAATTTTATTTGGTTTTGTTTTGCAAAAGATTGCTATGTATGTGGAACAACCATTTTAATAATGCAATAAGCCCCTTTGTATGTGTTGTTTACAGTGAATTTAAAACTTTAGCTGCTATTTTTAGTCCATTTTAGTTTGTCTATACCAGAGATGTCCAAACTAGGGCCTGCGGGACAAAGTTGGCCCATAGTAACCTTTGATTTGGCCCACCATTTCATCTGAGAGGAGAAGGAGAATGATGGGGAGAACTGGGAAGAATGCCTTTATCAGAGATCGTAATTCATAACCTTTTTGATAGTTTGTTTGCTTTATTGTTGAGTTGAGCTACAAAAAAGCAAACTGAGATGAAACATTTTAAATAAATGTTATAAATGAATAATATTTTTTTTAAAGGTATAGAGAACCATAGACTGATAGAGGACCGATAGAGGACAATGCTCTAAAACATTGCGAGGAAATCAATGCATATGTGTAATGCAATTGTGTAATAAACATGATTTTTTTTATACTGCATTAGGAAATTACTTATGACAACTTTAATGTAATACAGTTTGCTATATTTACCTTCGGCCCACAGCTCTCTATGAAGTTTGGATTTTAGCCCTTCATAAGAAAATGTCTGGGCATCTCTGGTCTATACAAACATTTTCAAAAGTTTTCAGGGCTGAACTGGTCATCAGTTCTACTGAGATTATTCTCCACAATACATTATTTTGGAACATGTGTGTCTTTTGTGGACCACCAGCCATTTTGGGGGACTTGAATGAGTATGTGACATTTTGAAGATACAATATTCTAGAAATCACAGATTTATCAAGAATAACCTCTCTTTTTATAGCTGAAAGGCTTGTAACTCTGTCCTACATCTGGCCAATCTACTGTCAGAGGCTTTCAGTCACTCTAGATCAGCTCTCCATCTTGCAAATTTTGTTAAAACTGGACAGTTAAGCAAATTAAGAATAAGAAAATTATTGACAGGTGCAGATTATCACTAATAATGTAGCGGATCTTAAAGTGTTCTCTAAATGTCTTAAGCGTTCTTTATCAAACATCTCATTTAAGTGAATATATAACTTATGGCGTGCTTAAGGATGAACTATCCCTTCAAGTGAGTATGTCACGGCTGAAGAATTCCCGCTTGTTGACAGTCGTATAGAAGGTTAATTAGTGGCGAAAGTGCCCTCAGACTCTCCGAAACAGGGACGAGTGACTCTTCGACTCGGATGAGTGGCCGTCCTGGAATGCGGCCCCTGAGGATTGTGGGACACTGCTGAGTCAGACACATGACATCATACAGCAAGCCTGAGGTAATGAGGAAACCACCGATGCCTCATAGGTTTAACTTCAGACAGAACGATCAATATTTACAAGAGTCAATTAACCCTTTTCCTGCCACTGATGAGATAATGACGACGCCATTTACGGCACAACTCCATATACAGGTCTTTTTTATGGCCCAAATGTATTTTAAATAAATGCTAAATATATTTTATAACTGTCAGGTGAAAATATATCTAATTTCAAACATTATATAGCTATATATATATATATATATATATATATATATATATATATATATATATATATATATATATATATATATATATATATATATATATATGTACATATATATGTTTCAAAATGTAACTCGCTATGTGGATGGAGGTCTAAAGTAATCATAGTTTGTAATGAAAAATAACAAGAACTATAGTAACAGAAGTATAACTTTATGTACAACTGCACAAATTACATTATGTGCGGCTATATAGATATAGCTGTGATTTTTGTCTGTCATTACAGTTGCAATCAAGAATAAAAATGTGTCCAATTCCATTTGAACATAGGCAAATACATTTTAAATGCTTTTGAATATGTTTTTCAAAATATATGCAATATCACAGGTCCGTAGTCAGGTTGGGTTCAGGTGGTTCGAAAGACCCAGCCCCCTTCTGACAAAGTCCAGAATTTGGCCCCTATACAAGCTTATTTGGCCCATTTTTGACAGTATGCCATCATACATTGTGAAAATAACCAATAGAAGGAGGCTTTAAGAAGAATAACCAATAAAATAACCAATGAAAAAAGGCTTTTATTATTTAAATGAACAAATTCTGAAAAATGAGGAAATGAGGAAATGAGCTGGCTAGTTTGTTATTTACCTGTAGGCTACAGTTTTTAATTTAAAACAAGTTTTAACAGATTCTCAATTTGTTGTTTGTTTTTTTATGATGGATGATAATAAATTAGCGTTTAAAAAATATTTCTAAAATTCTAAATGTCATAACATTATATGTAAAACTGTAACAACTTGTAAATAAACATACATTTTTGTAAACAAAAAAATTGTATGATAAGCACTTTTACAAAAAGTATTTGTTGTTACATCAAAAAGATTGCTAATGATAACCATTCGACAAGCTAATCCAGCACAAATTGTTTTTTAAAATGTCGCTAAAATGCAGTATTTGAACCTTGAATAACTCCAAAAAGCTCATTTTTGAGAAAAAAGAACTACCCACTTTAATAGACTGGCTACGGGCCTGTAGAGAAGTTTTTTCAACACATTTCTAAACATAATAGTTTTAATAACTCATTTCTAATAAATAATAATCTAATAAGATTTATTTTGTCTTTTTCATAATGACAGTAAATAATATTTGACTAGATATTTTCAAGACACTTCTATACAGCTGAAAGTGACATTTAAAGGCTTAACTAGGTTAATTAGGTTAACTAGGCAGGTTAGGGTAATTAGGCAATTTATTGTATAACGATGGTTATACAAAGGGGTAAAACTCAAGGGGGGCTAATAATTCTGACTTCAACTGTATATATATAAAATATATAAAGTTTCCATATTTTGTGATTCACAAGTGTGTTCTGTTTATTAACAGTTATGATTTGCATTATGGGATCTTATTTTCCTTGTTTATTACAAGGTTTCCACCAACTCAGGCAATATGTCTGTTTAAACTACTAAACATTTTATTAAAAGTCACTTTTTCAAAATTTTCAAGGTTAAAAGTTGTTGAAAGATCAAGGGAATCCCTCATTTTGAAATACATTTTAGATTAGATTAGATTCAACTTTATAGTCATCACACATGTACAAGTACAAGGCAATGAAATGCAGTTCAGGTCTAACCAAGAGTGCAATAGCAGCAAGTGCAGGACATAGGTACAGTATTAGTTATAAAGCAATTATAGAAAACTATGGGTGATATTTACAGATGGATGTACTATGAACATTATATAAATGTATTAACTATGATCAGAGATTTACAACAGATGAATATATGTACAGTATATGAATATATGATTTTAATAATCAGAGGTATGCAGATAGATATGAACATAATTACAAATGTATATGTTCAGTATGTATGTACAATTCAAGATTTTAAAATAGGTTTGAAAATAATTATATATATTTTTTACTGTATGACTTAAGACTTGAAACTTTTGTTAAAGAGATCACTCAACAATGTAAATATCGACATCATTTACTCATTCAGCACCTGTTTGACTTTCTTTATTCAATTGAACACAAAGAAACACATATTAAAGAATGTTGAGGGAAAAACAGCGATCAACTTCCAGAGTCTTTTTGTTACTATACTATGAATCTTAATGATTGCTTTCCCCCCGAAATTCTTCTTATTTTGTGTTCAACAGAAGAAAGAATCTCATAAAAGTTTAGATCCACTTAAATGTGAATAAATGTAGAGAACATTTTCATTTTTGAATGAACTGTCCCCTTAAGATGCATCAAATGCAAGTGATTCTATCTAATTAGATCAAAATTATTTTTGCTATTGGGTTCCAGATCTAAGCTGAAATACAATTATTCAAATGTGAGGAAAAATTTGACATAATTATACTAAGTTACACTACACTTAAAAAAAATGCTGGGTTTCACACAATTGATTTGTGTTATGAAAACATAAAGGAATTAAGCTAACTTATTAGTTTTTACAAATGTAAGTGGATTGAACATTAGGTTGTCCCAAAAAACCTCAAGAATTGTATTGTTTTGCCTTATTTTATATAAGTAGTTTGAACAAACAACAAACGTCATTAGGGTGTAATGAATTATCTGCTTGAGTGCATTCAATTCAAATTTTTGCTACTGGATTTTGTAATTCTGTGTGGAAAAGTAGAAAACGAAATGAAGAGTTTAAATGCAAAAACCTCTAAATGTTGTTTGTTATTTTCTTGTAAAAGCATTTTTCTCAGGCTCAGACTCAGCATTTTACTGTATGTCGGCTCAGAAATTTTACTTTTATAGTCACGAATAAATTATTTTCATTGCCTTTAAAGTGAAATACTTCAACATAAACAAAGGAAGCTGATGCTAATTTTAGGAGAAAACTTCAGATGGCATTTAGAGGTTTTTGCATCTGAACTCTTCAAATGCTTGTCAAAGAAAGACCACTTATCCATAACACTCTTTACTGACTCCTGAATCAGCGTCTTGGCTCCTAAAACACACTTACTGTGCAGAAACCCCATGTTACAGGAACCTGAGCAGTGACTCAGTTGTTTCTGTGTGTCATTTTAGTGTGTGTAAAAGTGTCTCGAGTCGTATTATCACTCCAGTCTGGCATTTACCGTCTGTCTGTCTCTCTTTTCTGAAATGCAAACTGCTCTACGTCTCTTTCTATTTTCGACCGCATTCCTTTCTGCTGAGGTCACAGGGTGTGTGACGTCTGTGTTTGTGTGTTTGCAGACAGACGGTTGTAGAAAGAGAACAAAGTCTCAAACTCTCCACTCAAGGCGAGACACTGCTCATAAAAATGCATGTTCTTTTTCATGCATGGGTCAGTTTTGGAAGTTTTGTCTTCTAAAGTGTTTTTTTTAACATCTAATATTAAGAAAACATCCTAAATACAGTTTTAAGTGGTCGCAATTTATCAATTTGTGTCTAGATTTTAAATATAATACACATTTTTATTTCAAAATAGAAATAAACAGCTCCACTTTAGCAGTTTTTCATACACTAAACTTCACAGTTTTATTCATATCTGTATACTGATTCTTTTTTTGCAGAGGTATTTGTTCATACATAATATGTTTGACTACTGTACCCAAAAAAGTATGGGTTTCACTCAATTCATTCATGTTGTCCCAACACAAATCCTTTAAGTTAACAAATTTAAGTAGATTAAACATAAAACAATTCAGTTGTTCTCCAAACAAATCTCAAAAATTGAGATGTTTCAGCTCCTTTTAAATAAGTAGTTTGAACAAGCAGTAAAATGTGAGTGTATATACTAGAGCTGAATGATTTTGGGAAAATCTGATATTGCAATATTTTATTTTTCTGCGATAAATAGTGCGATACGTTTCAAAAGACGGTTTGAACAGCTCTATTTGACATTCGTCTGGAGAGTCTAACGTATTCAGGTACAGAAATTGAATCACAGAGCAAAACATGCCTAATTTGCTTTGTCTTGTCTTTGTTATCTCAAATTCTTAGATGAAGTAAAATATTGTTTTGATTTTGTTTTGTTTTCACCTTCAACCTTTTACCAAGTCAAACTTTAGATTTCTTTTTTCATAAAACAAGCTAAATTATCTGCCAATGGGGGGAAGTAAAATAATCTTGTTTTTGTTCTGAAATGTAGACATTTTGACTATAAACAAGACAAAAATTCTAAGTGAGAATTTATATATATATATATATATATATATATATATATATATATATATATATATATATATATATATATATATATATATATATATATATATATATATATAAATAATTTTACATATAATACTAACATTTTTTACATACATTTTTTTTTTTTATTAAATTACTGTAATCTTTGTTACACCTCCAAACATAAACATTTTTTGTGCCCAAATGTTTTAAACTCTCTTTTACTCTATTCTGGTTAAACTTAGCAGTGGCATTACAAACAATGTGTGTATTGTAGCTCCTAATCAACTATAATTCAGACTCAACATTGCATATCCTGTGATGTGACTATTGCAGATGCACACATTGCGATATCGATGCTGAAACAATATATCGTGCACACCTACTATATACATTTCACTCCACAAAAATGTTTGAAAATGTATTTCTTTCCTAGCTGTCAGTTTTTTTTTTTCAAATTTGTATAGTGATAAAAATTGATTCCCACAATCCTTTCTGTAACAATTTTTACGCTGATATATCAAAACAAAATTAAATATGACTTTGTCAAGTGTTTAGATTTGTGTGCTAAAAATGTATGCAAAATAGTGAATATTACATTTTAAACAGTCATATTTGCATATTTATAACATTAGAAAATATGTACGAAAGTATTAGCAATTCATAATGTAAACTATTTACTGTGGAAGTGTAATGATAACTATGTATTTTTGCAATATTCACCTGCAGGTTATTGCCTTTGTAAGGGTATTGTAACAGTGGCAGTGTACAATTTAATACAAGTCATTAATTTGTGTAAACAATGAAGAAAAATTTATAAAAAAAAAACCAAAAATCTCTACTGAGATCCAAACCCATGTCTCTTAGGGTCTGAGCTCTGCGACGTAACCACTGAGCCACATGACACTCTTAAAATAATGTTTTTCCCACCGTTGTGTTGATATGCACCAGTGCACCTCGGAAAACAAAAAATAATGATAGTATTAATGACTTCTGCACTTCACAAATCATTTAACACGCAAGATTAAAGTAACTGTTCGGGTGCCAGAGAGGATTGAAACCTGTCAAACATTTAACTCGGGTGATATTTCTCAACAAAATTGACAAACAACAAAACACAAGAAATCTTCAATCAACATCTTATAACAGCAAAGGCTAAAAGTCTAGTATTATTTCATTTTACTTACAAAAAGGAAAGAAAGCACACCCAAAATAAATGTTAGCAATCACTTTCATAACAACACAGTTTCCCGATTTGAAAACAGTCCCGATCAGAAGCAAAAAACAAAAATAAATAAATAAATGAGCATCAACGATCAAAACAAAATACCCCCAATTGTATTATTTGACAAAATAACAAAAATAAAGAGGGGGAATCAAAATCTATACTCACATAAAGGGAAATTAGCGTGTTATGCGAGTGTCTGTGAAGTCTGTGGGAACTAGTTTTGGTAGTACCAGGATTTCAGCTCTCAGAACAGACTTGGCCCAGAGTACGATGTTTTGACGTGAAGATTTTAAACTTGAACGTAGCAGATCTGAAAGACATCTTACTCGTGGAGAGAACATCCAAGTAGTCCAGGATTTTCTGGTAAACAACTTTTTCTTTATTAGGACACAAGTCACGTCTCAGTAACACGATGGAAGTAAACTTTTGTTAGCTGTTTGGACAGAACTGTGTGTATGTACAGTGTATGCATAGTCATATTGGAGTGATATAAACACAACAAGTCTCTCTTTTTAGAATTTCCTAATGTTAAAATATTACCAAAATCCTAATGACTTTGAGGCCCACCACGCCGTGACGTAGCAGTGTGGTTTTTCCTGGAATTGATTGACAGGTGCCATGTCTCCATAATAATGTGTACACGTCCACAGAACATTTTTTGCAAAGAAACTGCATGAGATTTAAATAATATGTAACTGCCATGATTCAATTAACTCCCTTTGGTTGCTTTAACTGGAGTTACCACTGGAGGGCGGTATAGGCTGATAGGATTTAAGTGAGACAAAGTAGAGTAAGAGCAATTCACGTTCGTTCACGAGCTTGGAAGGTACAGGTACTGCTTGGAATAATGCTTGGAGCTTTAATCCTTTAGTATCCCTTCGGCAAGCAGAGCGAGGTATGTTTTGTTTATTGTTTGATTTATTTGAAAAATGTTAGATGTTTTGTGAATGGTTGAGTTTATTTTTCTATGTTGGTGCTACAGTGTTACACGGTACTATGATGTTATGTGCAAAGAAGTATGTGCTATGAGATCACCAACCCAGTTAAGATGAGAATTGATGCTTGTAAACAATTTAAATGCACCTGTCAAACTCTCTGCCTCCTTTATTGAAGCTGAAGGGCTGCTACAAAATAAACTCTCTGTGATCAGCTGCACCTCAATAACTAATTTTATAAGTTTAAAACGTTTTTAAAACAGTGTAAACAGAGTAACATCGCCATGTAATTCTTAACCGCTATAATTACCTGCATATATGTGAGTACAGCAAACGACATTTGTGTCAGACTCGACTCCACCGCAAATACATCAAATAAACTTACTTGGTCTTTTTGACTAGTGACCTCATTTCATCTTCATCTGTGTCTGTCTCTATCAGTAGTTATGTTACCATCCAAAATTGCGAATGAACTTTATGCGCAAAACTAGATTATCGCGTAAAAGACGTGCAAATAAATCAGCGTTTCCATCCAACGAGTCAAAGCGAACAAAATCGTCACTTCTCGATTAATTGGCGCCAAATATCAATAATAATAAGGGAATTTGCTGCAGTAGGAGAAGTTGCATCAATCTTTTCTTCATCTAATAAGTGAAGTTTCATAAACTAATTTCGAGAGGAGCACGTGATATGATTGAGCACGACTGGCCACTCATCTGTAATCAGTAATAATCCAATCAGAGTGATCCTAGTTTGCTATAAATAGATAATTTTCTTCCTACTGCACTATCTTCGTTTAGAAGAATCCCCCCTTCCACCCCATCTCCTCCTTTTCCTCCTTTTTCTAAAGGGGGAGCTCTCGAGACCAACCTCAAACATCTCCGAGCTCAGGGTTCTCTCCCAGGACAGCATGCCAAACCTGCTTTAAACGCCAAGCATATCTAAGTGGGAACTCTTGAAATGACTTCTACATCAGAAGGCAATCCTGACACGCACTGAATGCGCGGTGGCGTTTGAAGGTGTCAGAAACGGAGCACAGACGCTCTTGATTCTGGAGGTCATTAATAATATAACACTAGTACTTAAACGGTAAGGCGTTTTAGAACGACTAAAACAACATTTCAGATGTTTTATAATGTGCTCAGCCTGCTGATTTGTCCATTTACACACATTTTCATAATCACATGATCATCACATCACAAGTCACATGACCTTTTTTAATGCACATACTGAAATTTGTGCGGTAAAAGTGTTTCCATCATAGTTTATGCTCATCTTTTCTTATCGAATAAAAAGTTTATCCTACTCAGTTATGCGCATAAGTTTTTATGCGCATTTTCAAAATTCATGCGCATCTTGACATTTCCATCAACCGTTTTTTATCCGCTTATCCAAAGTGCACATAAAAATAGGTGGATGGAAATGTAGCTACTGACTGCAGTTTATCTGATGTAATGCAGGAAAAGCAGACAAGCAGATGGAAATGGTGGGCGGGGAGAAGCAGCTCATTTGCATTTAAAGCCACAGGCTACAAAAACAGCTACACTGCACTCACACATCAAAATGGGCAGATTCTACATTATATAATAAATAATCTGATGGGTAATTTGAGCTGAAACTTTACAGACACATTCTGGAGACACCAAAGGCTTATCTTACATCTTGTAAAAGAGGTCAAATAGGTGCCCTTTATGCTGACAAATACATTTTTTTATCAAATACATAAGCTGATTGTTTGCCTGCAGTTAATTTGTTCTGAAAGCTAAATATATATTAAATAAGTCTCTCTCTCTCTCTCTCTCTCTCTCTCTCTCTCTCTCTCTCTCTCTCTCTCTCTCTCTCTCTCTCTCTCTCTCTCTCTCTCTCTCTCTCTCTCTCTCTCTCCTTCCCTTACAACATAGGAAACTGCAGTCTATTGATAACAGGCATTCAGACAATAGACTTCTACACACACACACACACACACACACACACACACACACACACACACACACACACACACACACACACACACACACACACACACACTTCTTTCTGAACAAAAGTGGAACAATGTGGAAATAGCAGGAGCGTTTGAGAGCTCCATAAATGTGGAATAAAAAGGTCTGACGTCAAGCAGAGAGGGGGATTTCTTCAGAGTGAAATTCTTGCTAATTTGTTCCCCGGCATAGATTTTTCCAGTATTTTTTTCTTCTTATTTTTTGTAAGCGGTCAGTCATTGGGCAATGGAAAATAAGGTCGGTCAGCATCAGCAGATGGCAGGTCAGCAGAGCCGAGGACAAATCTCATCAGACTGGCAGATGAATGGAATATTATGGATTACGGCGGATTAATAAATATTTTTACACATATTGATGGATGTTATATATATATTAAACGTATAGATGGAAGGATGAATAAAGAATGAATGTACTGAAAATGATCCAAAATAAAGAAAAAAAAATTGTACTATAAATACAAACTATTTATTTAAGCATTAACACACACACACACACACACACACACACACACACACACACACACACACACACACACACACACACACACACACACACATTATAACTTAAAATGACAAAATAATGTTAAAAATAAGTAGTTATACAAGTTTATAAAAGTTATGATATGATGCACAGAATTCACAGTACTTTAACTCGAGTGGATAATTAGCTTGCAGTGATAAAACAACCTGTGAGTAAACTATAGCGAAAGTTTGCAATAGTATCTCACTGCAGACTTGAATATCAAGCTGAGTGTCACAAACACCAGCGATCTAGCCCATGCAGATCGCTGGCAAACAACAAATCTGCCACCAAATGAACTACAAATCCCACCATACCTGTACTCACACACCATTTGCAGTTTACCCGCTGATAATACGCACACAGCTGGTAAGTCATCATGGACTGATTACCTGGACTATATTCACCTCTCACACACACACTTTGCTGGGTCTTGTTGTTTGGTTATCATGTAGCATTACAAAGCGTTAATCCTGTCTTGTCTTTCTGTGTTTAGATCCTTGCCTTGTTTTTCTGTTCTTGATTCCTGACCTTTTGTCTGTTTTGTGATTATGATCTTGGATTACCTTTATGCTTCTGCTTTGCTCCTGTTTTGACCATTGCCTGTCTGTCTACTCTTATTAATAAAGAACTGCACGTGGATCCTCAGCTTCATTGTCCGGCGTCCTAAGTTGCACTGAGACATGCATTTTCTGACACAATGCACTCAATGGAGGTAGTGATGTCCCTGTGAGGGGGTAGGGTTGGGGGCGGGATTAGGTGTGTGCATTAAAAGCATTGCATGCAGCTCAAATGTTGGTTCCAATTGTTGGTTGAGCCAGTGGTCAACATCCCCACCCGTGAGCCAGGTTTTCTGTTTGTGTATTCATAGCCAGTGAGCAAAGGACTTTCAAAATAATAAAAACAATAATAAAACTGGCATTAATTGCTTATTTCCTCTAGATTTGAACATTCTTAGTCAAATCAGCAAGAAATAATGTAAGTAAGCTAAATATAAACACTGTTCTCATAGTTTTGGGAGAGTTTATTAAAGAAAAAGTGTATATACTGTGCCTTTAACTTAGATTTGTATATTTCTCTATGATGTTTATGTGAGATTGTACATTATGTTAAATTTGCACAGTAGTGGTGGCCTTATATAATGCACTGCCAGTCACATTGTAGCACTGAGAACAGAAGAGCACAGTCAGACCCTCAGAAGGAGAGAATGAGGGGGGGGGGGGAGCTCTTCAGGCCCAGTGTGTCTCCAGCACTCATATGTGGAGAGCAGGATCCGCTGAGATCAGGTGTTGTACAGTATGTGTCACAATTATTCTCACACACTTACCCGGCTTTACTTCAAAGTGTGTGTGTGTGTGTGTATGGACTGACTTGGCGGCCTCAAAGTCAGCTTTGATGATGACTTTGCAGCTGAAAGACACATCAAACTGCAACATGTGCACACACACACATACATGCATGCACTCACTTAATGCAATCCTGGTTTAAGGGAGAATAAGGTCATTTTGATTCATTTAATTTGTTTGAGATTAACGTTTTATTTTATTGATTGTTGGTTTAGTGTTTCAAATTTGCTCAAGTTTGTTTTCTCTCTAGTTCTTACAGTGATTCATGATACTATATTGTGTAGTGGTTCTATGGAATGTGACCAATAAATCGTGGACCATCAGTGAAAGTGTCAAACATCTTATAAACAGGACACTACAACACTGCATGCAAAAACACAGCGATTATAACAATTTTTTTTATTTAAATGGAAAGTAATTATCCAAAATACAACATTATTTCTTATCCCAAACTTGCTTAATCTAAGTCTGTAAATTACAGTTACAATTCATATTTTTAAAGATCGTTTTCTCTGTTTTTTTTTCATAAATATCTACTTAAGCAGCTCTCACAGGCAGCAAACTCCACAGATTCTATATTCTGAAGTTTTTTTTACAGAGGGATATGTTCGTACATCTTATGCCCTATTATGTATAACATTTTACTCAAAAAAAAAAATGCTGATAATTTTTTTTCTGGCTGTTCACAATATTTTAAGAATTAAATAAATTCTGCAAATACAGTGATACATTTGACTAAAAATGTATCCTAAAATGAAATTTTACAACCTTACTAATTCTTTGAAAAGGTGGTCACTTGAATAGTTTGTGAGCACAATTAAGTGCACACAGCATGCCATATCATTTGATAATTGTAAGAAATTATCCCAAAAGGTGATTGACCGTGTAAAGCCACATAAAACAAAGCAAAAATACAATATATATGCCGCGCTCAGTGGCTTATCAGCCAGAATCAGCTGAGGTGAAGTGACGGCAGCCAGCGAAACCTAATTGTCACTTAAACGGCCACGCTCTTATTTATGCAGACTTAATATAACTTAATATAAACTAAACGGATGAGTTAAAAAAAATTCACTTCCCTCACAGTTGATGTGAAGGACAATATTAGCTATATACACCAAAACCATCTCTTGTTCCAGGCTGCAAACATGTTTTTATCAGCTGTAAAAATGGCCAATTTAGCATTGCAGTCAGTGAACATCTGGAGTTACTGGAGCCAGCCCCCCAAAGGCCAGTCGATGAATTGCAGGTTAAGTTACGTCTGTATTTGCTTTATGAGGGAGAGCGGGGTGTTGCCACTTGGTCAATTACGTCGCTTCAATCCCATTCATAAATTCTCTCGCGGTGCCTCATGGGATAGCATAGCATAGCTATCGCCGGAAGTAGTAGGACATCCTGGTATACATACTGTTTTTTTTAATTCCATGAATTCGGACATACTACTCAACTTAGTGTACTATAAAGTATAGAAATATGCCATTTCGGATGAAGTTTATGTGTTCAAATATTTAAAAAATAATACAGAATTTCAAAACCTGACTTAATCTAATCTATGCATATTAATGCATATTTAACAAAGTAATGCCTCCTTTGCATATCTAATAAATGCATTTATAAAACTTGCAATACAAAAACAAAATATGGGGAAATATTTGGTGAACGCAACAATATACATAAGATTACAGAGAGTGTGTGTGATCTATAAAGAGCCATCACTGCGCAAACACACATTTACATCTCCAAAACTCCACCAAATCACGTACAAAGCTGAGAGAACGAGGAGCAGAACAAAGGCTTGTTGAGGACTGGTAACAATGAGATATATTTTGCCCTCTGCCCACTGTAGCCCTTCATTACCAATCTTTCCAGCCGCACTCACACTCGCCGTTTACGTCAGGCTGGCCGAGCGTCTGTGTGTTGAATTGTTTGAAATTTTTGTGTCTTCTGAGGTTAACAATAGTCTATTCTGTGGAGTCTCGAGGCGAGTGGACACACCCCAGCCCAGCGCAGACCACGGGGAGAGAGAGCTGGGCACTGTCCAGATGTAATTCTGGCCCTGTATATGTGTGTGTGTTTATGTGTCATACTATTTGTAGGTGTCATCTTTATTTCTGTCTGGGAGTTCCTGTCTGAAACATCATTTCTAAATATGCAGGGTTAAGGTTTGACACTGATTGCGTCATCAGGTTTGTTGTGACAAACGTTTTTTCCCATCCTTAAAAGATCAAAAGTGGATGCAGACATGGGTATAAAATACAGCCCATTAACTTAATCTTGATATTTTTAAGCAAAGTAAATCATCATTGTGTTGTTATATATGTTTTAGATGTTGAACGTTTTGGTCTCTGTATTGATTTTGTATAGCTTTTGGTTCATAAATATGTCAGACTATATTTATTTCCAATGTAGCCACAAGGGGCGCTATTGCTTGTGGACCCTTTTCACATTTTAGTGTTTCTCAGGTGCGCAAGTTTTCATAGTTGAGTAAATTTAGAGTGCAGTAAATGGGAGAGTACAACAAATAACTTTTTACAATCCTATTTGCTGAAATAATAAAAGAAAAACTCAACGATGGTGTTATCCAGACTATCAGAAAAAGGAAAAAAAAAATAGTGTAAGACCGATAACGGCAGCCAGAAGAGAGAACATCATCAAATTTACTGTCCTGCTCCATAGACACTATGCATTTTAAACGCCTTGCGCAAGCGGTAAATATTACATGATACATACATAAATACATATGAATGTTCTTACTTTTTAAAAATCAAAATTTAAAAAACTTTAAAGAATTTAAGATGCTGATGGCATTAAATGCGCTATAACAGTCCATTAGCATTAAATGTCTTTTTCAATGGTCATATTTTTCTCTCAAGTCAACAGCTTTAAGGAGCATTGCTAAGCAATGTGTAACACATCCCTTCTGTCTGAAAAACAACACATCATGGCAAATCATAACTATTTTTCCCTTGTTCATGAGCACTGTGCAGTGGCGTATATCCCCCAGATGTCCGTGCATGACTTCCTCTCATTGAAACAAAGTTACAAGGGATTTGATGAAAAGTATTTCAGTGCATTTGCATTTATTCACACTTTTTTTGCACTCACTCTCTTTCAGAAAGTTTGCGAATGAATTTCTTGGGGCAATGAAAAGAAGTTTTCTGGGCAAGACAAAGACTTTTTTTTCAAAAGTTTACA
This sequence comes from Danio aesculapii, assembly GCF_903798145.1. NCBI lineage: Eukaryota > Metazoa > Chordata > Actinopteri > Cypriniformes > Danionidae > Danio > Danio aesculapii. The sequence continues at coordinate 31,565,784 of NC_079456.1, read as the reverse complement.
AATGAAGATCTTTGGGTAAAGCTAACAATTTTGTGAGCATACAACATTTTCTGTTATCAAATGTTTTATATTGTTAAATTTTGCAAACAAATTTTAGTTCATTACTTTTACCTGGGTAATGAAAACATGCTTCTTGGATTCAATGCGTTGTTTTAAAACAAAGTTTACAAATGTTTTTGTGAAGGAGGGAACAAATTTTTGGTGGAATGCAAACAGTTTTTTAAATGTTTTTTTCTTACTTTGTAAACAACTTTACAAAGTTTTTAGAGGAAATGCAACCATTTCGACAACAACTGTAAAGTTTTTGAGGGGAAGAAAAACTTTTTTCCTGAAGCCATGTTCCCCATGTCCCTTCAAAGGTCTGAGCAATTTTTTGCTTGTATTAATTGCCAACCTTTAAAATTACCTCTAGACTAAACAAAGGGCACCAATGTAAAAGTGCACGTTGATGTGCAAATAGGCAGGTGTAAAAGCGTCATTTTATAAAATGAAATGACTGAGGCTTGTCTTTTGACTTCACCACTTCACCATTAGCTGGTGTGTGGTGAGCACACTGGCGCCATTGTCCTGTGGCTGCCGTCGCATCATCCAAGAGGATGCTGCACACTGGTGGTGGAGTTGAGGAACCCCCCATGATTGTAAAGTGCTTTGGGTGTATGGCCATACACAATAAATGTGCTATATAAATCCACATTATTTACTTTTGGTTTGCCAACCAATGAGATTGGCAGTTGAGCCGAAACATTTGTGGTTATATTTCCAGAAGAATGTGAAATTAAAAATAAAGTGCAACTACCCAATGAGTGCAGATCACATCCTCTTGAGCTATTTTATTTTTCAATAAGCGCCATCTAATGTCAGGGAGTGGTTTTGCGCTTCCACTCGGCCTACCACCAGTAAAAATCACCTAGACCAGTGTTTCTCAACCACGTTCCTGGAGGACCACCAGCTCTTCACATTTTGTATGTCTCATTAACCAAACACACCAGATTCAGATCATCAGCTCATTAGCAGAGACTGAAAGACCCGTAATGGGTGTGACAGACAAAGGAGACATCCAAAACATGCAGGGCTGGGGGTCCTCCAGGAACGTGGTTTAGAAGCACTGACCTAAACGATAAACATGAGCAATAATCATACTAGTGTTCACAAGCCTAAGGGATCCATATTATGAATGTTATTTTTTATTAAATATAATGGCAACAAAATGTATAGTTGATAAAAACAAGCATTTATGGTAACACTTTATAATAACTACACACTATGAACCATTTATTAAGCATTAGCAAATAGTGAATTCATTATCTGTTAAGCATTCAATCTACATTAATAGACGTTAGTAAGCAGTGTATAACTGCAGCTACAAATGCTGCATTCTTGACTTATAAGCACATTTATAATGTGCTTAATAATTGTACTTTCAAACTTTGTTAATGATTTATTTTTCATTACTAAATGAAGTATCGCGTTATTTACAAACCAGTTATTTAAGAATAGTTGGTGGTTTTTTCAGATCATTCAAAATGAGTTAGTAAATGATTAATAAACCTTTTAAATTAACATTTATATATAGTTATTCAGGCATATATTAATTGTTAATTTGTAAGTTAATAAACGCTTTATTAACTCAATTTCAGTTTTTTTTTTTACCTAATCTAAAGTGAGGACTATTTATGCTTTATAAATCCCTTATAACTGACAATTAAAGGCTCAGTTAAATTCTAAACAGGAAAAAGAAAATAAACACAAATACACAAATGAAACTGTATCAAATAAAAAATAAATCTTTGCAATTTTATCTAAAATAAAATTACTGTACAGTTTAAACATTGCATCCTATTATTAAATTATTATATTGTTGTTGTTTTATGTTGTATTTTGACACTCCTGTTATTCAGCATTGTTTAAACTTTACAGTAATTTTACTTTTTAGATGAGTTTGCAAAGATTATTGTTCATTTGATACTGAGCCTTTAGTTGTCATTTATAAGGGATTTATGAAGCATAAATAGTCCTCACTTTAGATTAGGTCACAAAACTGCCTGAAGTTGAGTTAATAAAGCATTTATTAACATACATAGTAACCATTAATATATGCCTGAATAATAAGATATATAAATGTTGATTTCAATAGTTTATTAATCGTTTACTAACTCATTCTGAATGATCTTTAAAAAACCCAACTACTCTTAAATATAAATGGTTTGTAAATAATGTAACACTTCATTTAGTAATGAAAAATCAACCAGTCACAAATTATGAAAGTACAATCATTAAGCACATTATAGATGTGGTTATAAGTCAATAATACAGCATGTGTCGCTGCCGTATTAAACTGATTACTAACGTTTATTAATGTGGAGTTAATGCTTAACAAATAATGAATTTACTAGATGCCAATGCTTAATTAATGATTTATAGTGTGTAGTTATTATGAAGTGTTACCGAATTTATTGCTCTTTAACAATCATTATGTTACCTTATAAAATGAAACTACTAGTGGTGGAAAGAGTACTGAAAAATCATACTCGAGTAAAAGTACCATTACTTAGCCAGAAATGTAGCGCAAGTAGATTAAAATCTGTTGTAAATAATACTCAAAAAGACCTTTTAAAAGAGGATTTAGCAGTACACTGTGAAAGTCCGATGCGTTTACACGCCATTTGTGCATGTGTCTGTGAAAACGTAAAATTCTGTAGTGCTTTGAGTTACTGTTTTAGGCCATTTGGTGATTTCAGTCATCATACAGTGGTGATTTCAGTCATCATACAGTAGGATCCATAATCGGTATGTCATATCCTTTTAGAATCATTTCCGCTTTCACTTCTTGAAAGATTTGCGCATTGCGCTGATGTTTTCCATTAAGGATAGTAATCACTTTATTCTCATATATAACGTTTAAAAATGTTCAAAACCCATTGTCCACCCAAACATACCTGTCACTTTCCACCATTTTTGTTATCACATGATCTGTTGAAGCAAAATCACATGACTTTTTTTGATGCGCATGCTGGAATTTAGCTACTGACATGCAGTCTAAACAGTCACTCTGTCATCGCGTGTAACGATTTTGGACATCTTCTTGGACACCTCCAAGCTTCCAAATAATTGACTGCATGTATAAAGTACCCATGTCTTGAGGTTGATGCGTAGGATAGGATTTACTTTCTATGTGCGATTTGATTGGATGAGAATCACAGGACTGATATTTTTACTATTTTTACCAATCAGCATAAACAAGAAAAAAAAGTAGTGACTGCAGGTTGAGGGAAAATAGTGAAGTAAAAGTACCAATACTGCAATAAAAATCTACTCAAGGGAAAGTGAGCACATTTTTAAAACTACTAAGTAAATTACAATTCCTGAGAAAAACTACTCAATTACAGTAATTTGAGTATTTGTAATTTGTTACTTGACACTGGAAACCACTTTAGTGGAGTACACTTGCATTAGCTTAACACTTAATATCTCAACCTACACCTACAGGGTGGGCCATTTATATGGATGCACCTTAATAAAATGGGAATGGTTGGTAATATTGACGTCCTGTTTGTGTTACATTAGTATTTGTGAGGGGGCATACTTTTCAAAATGGGTGGTGACCATGGTGACCATTTTGAAGTCGGCCATCTTGGATCCAACTTTTGTTTTTTCAATAGAAAGAGGGTCATGTGACACATCAAACTTATTGGGAATTTCACAAGAAAAACAATGGTGTGCTTGGTTTTAACGTAACTTTATTCTTTCATGAGCCCCCTCACATATACTAATGTGCCACAAACAGGACATTAATATCACCAACCATTCCCATTTTATTAAGGTGTATACATATAAATGGCCCACCCTGTAGTTTAATTAAATATTTATGTTTTTATTATTATTATTTTTTTTTTTAATGAAGCATTTTCTTCTACAACCCTATATTAACCATGTGACAATAGACGCATTCGAAGTCTTTTGCAAAAAAAAGCCTCCTTGTGTTCTGCTGTGGATCTACAAAATGTTTTGTAGATATTTGGGAAAAGTCTCTCTGATAGGTCTGGCCTCAGGGAGTTCACAGGCCTCAGTGTCCACTCTCAGCCCTCCGTCTCGCTTCATTTCCTTCACAAATTTTCGTTGTGTAAAAATAGCATGCCCTCCCTCCTACACACACACACACACACACCACACAGTTTAGCAGGTAGATTTGACAAGGTCACATTTCCAGCGCTGCATGCGTCTGACTGACATCCACCATTATTGTCTGTCAGAACACAGGCTGGGAGGAGTTCGAGATGTGTCCGCTTCGAAGACAATTACACAATCACAAGCAATAACTTTTGACTGACGGCTGGAATGTGGGCTTCACATTATTTACTGACATTTGTCGTTTTAGAAGGAACTAATTTGTACTGACTGACAGGCGACAAATTTAACCAAAGTTTAATAACACCGAAAGTATCCAGCTAATTTAAATGACATTGAAAAACGTTGCTACAATGCTAAAAAAAGGCATAAGATAAGAAGTTGCTTTGTTGATACCAAGTTGCGCTCATTGTTTTAAGCTTTACTGTGTTTGCTATAGTGTTCTTAGGTTGTTAGGGTCTTTCTATGTGGTTGCCAAGCTGTTCAGAGTGTTTTTGAAGCTCTTCTATTTATTACTTACCTGTTTCCATCGATATATACACTAGATATCGCATACGGACCCTGATCATATATCAATAGCGCCGCCATATTTGTACAGTCCTCCCAGGACAAAAGTCATTCAACAGCACTAGTCAAGACTAAAGCCAATCTGAAGATGCTGGACTTAGCGCTGCATATGGGTGTGTAGTAACGAGCAAACAAAGAAAACAAAGCACAAAGGCAGAACATAGGTAAAATTTCGTTTTTTATTAATTTTGTATGTTCCGAACTTTTGTACTAAACAAGTAACGTTATTGATGATAATACACTCACGCACTGCATTGAACATAAGGCAAAGTTGCACGAACTAAACACTCGGTTTATGCTAAATTTGTTGAATAATATAAGCAACAACGTAAATGAAATATGACAACAAGATGATGCAGTGCCAAAAACTTGTATTGTTGTCAGCTTAGTGAACGAGTCGTTCATAACGGAGATTCATTCACAAACGAATCGCTCCCTCTGTTAGAATGAGAAGTGAAAGCGGGAGAGGGGTGTGTTTCAGAACACGGATTATATCAAATTAAACAGGTAGGGAGGATAAAACATTTCCATGCACATAAACACATGCTATTTTGTCAGCAATGCCAGTGAGAAAAGTGATGTAAAATGCCAATTTTTGTAACTTAAAATATTTGCATACTGACCATCGGGAAAACCCCCGATCATAGATGAATGTATATGAGCCATTCTTCAACTACAGGCACTTTTAGCCTTGTGAAGCTGATTAAAAAACTTGTTCAAAATTAACGTAGCATAGCCTCATAAGTTTAAACAATTTGTCTAGTTTTAAGATCTGTAAGAGGACAAACTTAGATAAGAGAAACATTTTTCAAACGTGAACTGAACAAATGTCATTTCCACCACATCTCAATATACAGCTTTTATTTCAAAGTGAAATAAATTATGGCACTCAATCATTGTCTAAGATAATTTTTGCATCTAGTTTAACCAATCTTTCCACAATATATATAATTATAAATTTTTCAATTAAAAATTAATTAGTTGTATGCTGAATTTTACATCTGTCACACTCAAAAATTTTATATTAATTTGATTAAGAGCTTATTAAAAAATAAATAAACTGAATTTGTATATTAAAAAGAGCATGGGCGACGCAGTGGCGCAGTAGGTAGTGCTGTCGTCTCACAGCAAGAAGGTCGCTGATTCGAGCCTCGGCTTGGTCAGTTGGCGTTTCTGTGTGGAGTTTGCATGTTCTCCCTGCAATTGCGTGGGTTTCCTCTGGGTGCTCTGGTTTCCCCCACAAGACATGCGGTACAGGTGTATTCGGTGAGCTAAATTGTCCATAGTATTTGTATGAGTGTGTATGGGTTGCGGCTGGAAGGGCATCCACTGCGTAAAACATATGCTGGATAAGTTGGTGGTTCATTCCGCTGTGGTGACCCCAGATTAATAAAGGGACTAAGCCGAAAAGAAAATAAATGAAATAGAGCATGAACTTATACATTGTGAAAACACTTTTAATGTGTGATGAGAACTTTTTAAATATTTTTTTAAAAATGTGTGTGGTGATGGAAATGACAGTGGTGGAAATTGTGAAAAAATTAAAAATAGCTTCACCGATTAGCTTTGAATTGATATTAGCCTTTCATGTATACAAAACACTCTTATTTACCTTAATTTTGTTTGGTTTTTTATAACATCTTTAAAGGTACAACATGTTTGGAAATAACGTAGAATAATTGTATTTCCTTATCAAGCTATATTTACAGTACCTTGATTTTTTTCTTCAAGTGTTGTTGATAATTTAAATTCCCTCCATCTTGAACATGTTCTCAGTTGGCACTATTCATTTTCATAAAAACCACCTAAATAATCTTTCACACAAACCTTTTAAAGCAACATTAAAGTGTTGTGATGGAATTGACACTGATACTGTGCGACAGCTATATTTTGTATAAAAAATTATATTGATAATAGTCTCACATTAATAACTATAAAAATATTTAAATTATTTCACTAGTGCTTAATTAAGATACATTAATAGATACCAGATAAATAATATTTTAAATGTAATTTTTTAGTTTTGAAGTTTAAAACTCGTGTGCGACAAGGTGAATTGTGACACCTAAAAGGAAGTTGAATAATATAAAAAATAGAATAGAAAGGTAGTTATTTTTTTAAAGGGCACATAGTTTACCTCTTTTTTTATGATTTAATATTAATATTATGGTTCTTCTGAGTGTGCTAGTTTAGGTTCAGTTTAAAACACAATTCAGATTTTTTTATTATAATGTGGTAAAAAGTGTCATGTTGGGGGCGTGTCCACAGCTCGCTGATTTATGGGTGTGTTGCTTCACATGTAAATTAGTTATGGCTTCCCGTCACCGAAACAAGGGGGCGGGGCCATGAGCTCACCCGCTCTGCGTTTGCAACAGTCTGACAGGCAGACGGAAAAGGAGAGAGAGGATTGTACATGTACGACTCTGACACAGACCAATCAGAGAGTACAAATCATATGTGTCTCATAGGTAGTGTCTCATAGGTAGACTCAATGAGAAGGACACATGTTTGCAAACCTACCTAAAGATACAACTAATAATTCCGATTAGAGCGATAATGTGGAGAATATTGCTCTTGTGTTGAGCTCAATGAGCCTTGCATCTAAAAATAGAGCTAGTGTGTTCCTTTAGTGATATCGCTTCGACTCATGCTGAAAATGGCGGACGTGAATCAACAAACTGAGGACATGATGACGCGCCTGTCAATCAATATTGGTGGGCGGGGGGTCCGCTCTCCTACGTAAAGTTGCGGTCGGTTTGAAAACAGCTCCACTTGGTCCACCGTTTTTTATGTTGTTAAATTGAAAAAAAAGCACTGGGTGTGCTTATATCACCCCAATATGACAGTCTATACACCATACATGCACATATGTCTGTCCAAACAGCATGAAAAGTCGATTTTTTTTACCATAGGTGCCCTTTAAAGTAGGTTTTATTGTTAGCTTGACAAAGAAAGAGGAATTTAAACAATACAATATATATTTTTGGATATATTATCAAAGGATATAAAAGTGCCTGTAGTTGAAGAATTACCCATATACAGTATGTGTTTATATCTCTGGCTCTGAATGGCCAGTCCTCCACTGCACCTTGGTCCCACATTCATTTCAAAGGAGCATTACCCTGTACTAAAGTAACAGCTCTATTGACTCATTCCATCCAATAGACAACAATAGCGTAAGCGACATCCAATGTAAATATCTATGACCTGTTTTGAGTCATTTTAAGAAATGCTATATGGTTGGTGTCCTTGGAGGTTGCTAGGGTGTTTCTGCGTGGTTATTAACCTTAACTTTATAATGAAATGCAGTTGATCACTGTGTGTTTAGAAACCGGTTATACTTGTTGTGCTATTTGTTAGCTTAGTCTAGCATTGTTTAAATTTGGTTGTACTGTATGTTGCTATGTTTTTTTAGGAGGTTGCTGTTTCTTGGTCCAAGCCACTACTCATTTGAATTGAGAAAACATTTGTTTATGCCCACTTTTTAGTCATAAAAAGTTCATTAAATCATGGTGTACACAACAGTCTCAGGACTTGCTGCATCACAGACACCAATATTTTAGCAATTTATAAAAAAAAATGTATCACTTTCTGGCCATCGGATATTAGGCATGGATATTATTATTATTATTATTATTATTATTATTATTATTATTATTATTATTATTACTATTGTTATTATTATTATTATTATTATAGTTTATTATTATTATTAAAGTTTATTATTATTGATAAGCCTCCTCATACAGTTTTTACATTAGAATTATAAGATTATATCTGACAATTTTGTTTAAATTAAGTTATTCACATATTCTTTTTAAATTATGATGTTTTTTTTATGTTGTTTACATTTTAAGACTTTTTATTTAAAAAACAAAAAAGGTTTTACCTACAAAGTCAAACTCTAGCTTGACTCTATAAGGTTCTTTCTGTGAGCCAATCATCATTTCAAATGCACGCACGGGGACCAATCAGGAACAGCTTTCTTTGTCATTTCGCTGGACTGCTCCTTTGACAGCAGAACAGACCAGAAAGAAACACAAAATCAGGGTTGACTAAACAATGCTGCACCACACAAAATTGAGCAGAAACCTGAATGATGTGTGAAAATGTGTGATGATTTAGAAGCGTTTGTTGACATTGAGATGAAATGCAAAATTTTACATTGTTGAAAAAGAAGCAGTTATTAAAACATTTTATATATTAAATGTGAAATGTTTTTATTTGTGTATATATAGTCCATGAAACATTTTTCAGTGTTTATTAAACTCATTCGGTCATTGTCTGTTTTCTTTTTAAGTCTTTAAATTTGATGTTAAGCCGTGAAGGGTAAACACTTAATTTAATTCATGGGACATATAATTCAATAAATATAATTCAGTAGTTAATATGAAGCATAACATTCAACAAATATTACCATTTTAATTACATAAAATTAATATCTGCACTGGATAAAATATTTAGCACAACCTTGTATGCTAAAATTAAAGAAAAAATATTCATTTTAAAACATTAAATAAAGGTTTTAGAAAGCAAAAATGGAACTTTCTGAAGCATCAACATATTGTTACAACACTGATTTATATTTTTTGTAATTGTATTTCTTGATAAGTAATGCTGTAATTAACGATCTGCCAGATAGAACCTTACAATTCCAAGCGGAAAATGAGTTTTTAGGTTCTGTCCGCATTTGCCTTGTTTGTTTTTTAACAATTTTTTTAACAATTTTAATTTCCAAATGTAAGAAAGTTTTTATAATTTACATTTAGAGTACAATTAGGGTTCCTGTCATGTTAAAGTATGAAAGAGAACTGTTACACACATATTGTTTGCTATATGGAATGCAAATCTCTGAAGCTCAATATCTCAAAAGAACACAGATAGAACCTTATAATTCCAAGGTGAAGGTTTAATAGAGCGATTGGACCTAGAAGCCACTTCGCGTGACTCCACACTTAACAAATGGATGCGGTTACTAAGCTATACCAAGTGTTAGTCTTTGCTGCATGTTTCTTTGTTTCCTTGAGAGTTTTTTTTTTAGCTTTGCTATGTATATAGTTAAGGTTGCTATGACATTGCCATGTTGTTACCAAGCTTTTTAGATCAGTTCTTAAGCTTTGTTACATGTTGCTATGTTGTTTTTAGGTGGTTGCTAGGGTATTGCTATGTGGTTACTAAGTAATGCCAAGTGATGTTTAGGTTTTGCTGTATGTTGTTTCATCAGTGAGGTCGCTATGCTGTTATTAACTCGTTTTGATTGTTGCTTTAAACATTGCTGTAGTGTTCTGTGTGGTTTCCAGGGCTTTAATATTTAGTTATAATATTCAGTTCTGTGTGGTTTTATTTTAACATGCTGTTTATATGATATTATGGTTCATTGCTATGGCGTTACTAAGGCCTTCAGAGGTGCTATGTGGTTACTAAGCTATGCCAAGTGTTAGTCTTTGCTGCATGTATGTTTTCCCTGAGAGGTTGCTAGGCTGTTGCTACTAATGTTGAGTATTTTAAGCTTTGCTGTGGATTGTTATGTTTGAGGTTGCTATGACATTACCATGTTGCTACCAAGCTTTTCAGATCAGCTCTTAAGCTTGGTTATATGTTGCTATGGTCTTTTAGGTGGTTGCTAGGGTATTGCTATGTGGTATCTAAGTAATGCCAAGTGCTGTTTAGGTTTTGCTGTATGTTGTTTTGTTCAGTGAGTTTGCTACAGCATTGCTTTGTAAAAAAAAAATTTGTTTTAATTGTTTATTTTATCACTGCTATGGTGTTCTGGGTGGTTTCTAGGGCTTTAACATTTAGTTAGGCTGTTCTGTGTAGTTTTATTTTAACATACTGTTCATGCGGCATTATGGTTCATTGCTATGCTGTTACTAAGGCCTTCAAAGTTGCATTGTGGTTACTAAGCTATGCCATGTGTTAATCTTTGCGTCATTGCTATGTTTTCCCTGAGAGGTTGCTAAGCTGTTACAAACCTGTTTTGAGCTTTTTAAGCTTTGCTATGTTTGAGGTTGCTAGGGTGTTGTTTTGTTGCAAGTGCTTCGGATTGTTTAGGTGTTGCTATGTAGGTTGCTAAGTATAATTTGTAGCGTAAGCAACGTGCTACAGTGTTCACTGGAGTAGCCAAGCTGCCAGTTACACATGCTGTTTATATGATATTATGGGTTATTGCTATGGTGTTACTAAGGTCTTCAGAGGTGCTATGTGGTTACTAAACTATGCCAAGAGTTAATCTTTGCCACACACTCCATGTTTTCCCTGAAAGCCTGTTTGGGCTTTTAAAGCTTTGCTATGTTTGAGGTTGCTAGGGTGTTGTTTTGTTGTTACCAAGCGTTTCAGATTGTTAAGGTGTTGCTATGTAGGTTGCTAAGAATAATTTGTAGCATAATTTGCTACAGGGTTCACTGCAGTAGCCAAGCTGCCATTTACACATTCAGAGATCCACCAGTGCTGAAATTCAAGCCTTACACCTGGCTAATGTTATCCAGGGTTGTGTTATTCAAGGAGTAACTGTAGATCTCTAGTAACAGGAGCGGTTTGTTCAGAGGTGGTATGAGTGAACGCTCCAGTCTGTCTCTGCTGGTTATTTGTGGATTTTGGTCTCCTGAATTGCTGACCTGTTAACAAACTTGTGAGCATCTTCAAGCCAAGGCCACACCATCACAACTGCCAAGTTCAACATCCCTGACTCTCTCTCTCACACACACACACACACACACACACACACACACACACACACACACACACACACACACGCACACACACACACACACACACACGCACACACGCACACACATACACAGAGTCAAAATATCACTCACCCCTGCCCTGAGGATGAGGTTCAACATCAAACATCCTCACGCAACACAAAACCTGACAATACAAACCCAATACTGAGAAACAATGAGGCATGGGCATGACAAGTGCTGAACAGAGAAACAAACACACCCTACTTTTTACAGTCAAGTCTGTGAATATAATCATAACCATAATGTCCTGTCGATGCTGTCGCAGAAACAAAGCTCAACGGCACCCTCTCGTGTTCAATAAATAAACTGCACTTTATTCACATTTGTCGAGACAAGCGTCTGCTCATATTAAGGATTAGGTTTGTTACCTTATATTACAGTTCTGCTGAATGCTTGATTCTGATCGGCTGATGAACATTTTAAGGTATGTGAATATTTTCAAGTGAAGTAGTTCCAGGCAGGTGTGGACCATATCACGCTGAAGGTATTCAGTTAGTATTCAAAATCGATCGGGTATGCACACAGACTTTAATTTCAGTCAGCCAGCTATGTTTAAGATTTGATTAAAAAAAAAAAAAACAGCGATCTTCACTGCCTGGCTGATATACGATATAACGTGGGTATCAGACCAAACAAAAAGCACTGCATTAAATTATTTTTTCATGCCATGTCTTTAGAATATGGAAATTAATTTGACCCCAGTATTTTCAATAGTTTCTGCGCTAGCCTGCTGCTAATGACGGCGCTAGAGTTTTAACAGTCTTTCGTCTCTTTTTATGCCTTAACAACGAAATTGATGCTTAAGTCTATTTAACTGATTGTATTTTAATAACATTACAACATCGATGCTGTAAAAGGAACCTTATGAAATTAAAAATAGTCACATTAACCTTTCACCGGAAGTTCATCATTGGCTGAAAAAAAACACTAGCTGTGAATATAGTCCATTTTGTAAACAGTGAGTTGTGTAAGAAATTAGTCCTACATGAGCTGTTTAAGGACTAAAAACATACAAATGTTTAAAAATGAAATAAAAATAAACCAATCACAAAAACAGTGACTTTTTGTGGTATAACTAGATTTATCATCTTTGCTCTGTTTAAATATAAGTAATACTCCACAGGTGTGCATTATTTTATAATATTTCAATGGCCCATTGTCAATTATACTAAATATTACATATTTTATCTAGCTCATGATGCTTTGCATGGTACACCAATGTGTCATTGTCCAATTCTCAACAGATCATCCATAAAATATATATATAAATTAAACATTTGTTAGTTAATGTAGTCGTATATTATTACTGCACTATAGAGAATACAGAGAGAAAATAATAAAAAGATATGCTTGCAAAAACAACAAGTATAAAGTTATTTACATGTATACAAATAAAGCACAAAGTCAAACATAGCACTCACTACACTGTAAAAAAAAAAAAATTCCATAAATTAGAACTTTATTTATGTTTTAGAATTTCATAATTGGGTCGACCTTTCCTCCAACAACTTTTGATGTTGCAAACTTTGAAAAACATATTGACTTTTAATATTATTAAAGCAATACGGTCACACAATGAGGACAAGGAAGGTTAGCTCTCAGTTTATTCAAACACACAGTGGATTAAACAGGAGAAGCAGACAAGTGACAGTCTTTGCAAACGAGCAGATGGAATGTTGTTCACAATGTAAACAAGAATCTTCCTTCGAGCATAGAGCATAAAGTCACTTCCCATAATGATAGCTTGTGCATCCACAGGTTTATAAGAAACGTCCTCAAGAGAACATCCATAGGAAAGGAGAAACATCCACGGTAGAAGGCAAGCCAGGGAGAAGGTAAGGTGAACCATCTGACATCGTTTTTAGCCAATGACTGACTGGAATCGCTGTGTTATATGAGGATCCAGTGATTGCTGGTGCAGGTGTGAGCTGTTAGCCAGTACTCAGGTGAATGTGCTCGGGCGTGATGAGAGGTGACAGGAGATGGGGAGCGATGATTGGTGCTAAGTGAACGTGATGGTGAGAGAGAATGGTAAATGGAGCAGAAGGAACGAGCCGGCGATGTGACAGATACATTGTGTATTGGTGTTGTAAATTACGATATAAAAACCTGGCAATAAACTGTCAGTATTTCTATTTTTTAAACACTTATTTCTCTATATCAGGGGTGCCCAAACTTTTTCTGATGAAGGGCAAAAACTAAACTATTACATTAAAGTGATAATTGTGATGATAATAATAAAGTGATAATAAAGCCATGATAATTCCATAATTTATTAATAAAATAAACTGATAAACTAACAATAAATTGAAAAAAAAATGCATTCATAATTATATATTGTACATTTTATAATGATAAACAATAAAAACAAACAATCTCATTTATAACACAATGGTGTCCAATGCTGAATACATTAAATACACTTGAGTTGCTGGTTGAGGATCCTTATTTTTTTAAATTCTGCACAAAGTTTAATTGAAACATTTCATTTTGGCTTTTTTGTATCTCAACAATTAAACTAACAAACAAAAGGTTATGTTAAAATGAGAAATGATAAGCTCTGTTAAAGGCATTCACCGAAACCTTCACATCATTCATGAGATGGGATGGCAGACTAAATCAAAGGTCACCCACGGGACCTAATTTGGGCATCTCTGCTCTATATATCATGTCTTAGAAAATATATTATTTAAACTTACTAAAATGTCAATAAAAGTCACTTCGGTAAACTACAGAGTAGAATTTTCTACATCAAAATCAACAGAGCGGAGATCAATGTCTCATAATGCAATTCACAACTGAAAATTTGCAGAAAACTCTTTGTACAGTGCAGAATACAGAAACTGTTAATTAACAGATTTTTTACAGTGTAGGTTTTCACTATCCCAGCAGGCACAGGACATCAACAGGACCTCAGATTAAAGTTGTACCTCAACGTCATGAGGACATTGCATTTTGTTGGGAAATGAAAATCGGGTTGACATCAGAACCCTACCTAAAATCAACCAAATATCAACCTCTAATGATGTTACAGCTTGACGTTGTGTGGATATTACCACTATGACGTCTATTAGACATTGGATTTTGGTTGCCATACCTGACGAACAAACGTCAGTATTTGACATCAATAAGATGTTGGATTTTGGTCATTTTCCAACAGAACCAAAAATCAACCAAATATCAATGTCATTTGACGTCATTATTGGACATCAAGATAACGTTGTCTTCAGACGCTGGCTAGACATTTTGGCCCCTAACATCACGACCTAAATCTAACCTAATATTAATGTCTTATGATGTTGTGTGCCTGCTATGGGATAAATATAGTGCAAACTTTTTATTTAAAGTGATTTGTTTCAGATATTTTGAATGGAAGTTTCCCAAACTAGAACTAGAAGCCATAATTTAAAACATAACAGTCGTGCAAAAAAGGTACATATAGAGACATCAATCAATAGTTCCTACTATGACATCTACTATAAGGTCTACATGTGTGAAAACTACAGTGTTTTTTATCTATAAAAATTCACAGTGTGTAATTTTAGCCAGAAGCCATTACGCTCAAAAGGAAGGAAATGCAACACATTCGCAAGACATTTTCCGTGTCACAACAAGTAGCCGTTGGACACCAGGAGGAATGAAGACTTCAGTCAGTCACACCAATTACCAGGATGGAATGCCTTTGTGATTTCCATCTTTTCAGGTGTCGGAAATAGGAGACATATGCAATACTGCTTTCATATGAGGATGATAAATGGGTGGACAGTTTATACATGTATAGCATCCTTTCACTGGCATAATGTGACATAATGCAATGGATATGTCATTGTTAATGACTGGTTTATATAAATGGAAACTATAGTCATAAGGGCATTTTTGCAAATTGATATCCAGGGGGTTTAAATGTGGTCAGTTGTCAATGAGGGTTTAATTATGGTGAACATTCTAAAACTGGTGAAGAGTCTAAAACAAAATATCCCAAATCATTTTTTTAATTCATTCAGATATCTGTCAGCTGGGTTTTTGAATTATAGAAACCACAATGATTACTCTAACTAGTAGCAAAGACTGTAGAATACACAAGACTCATATAGTTTTGAATGGGGAAAAGTGTAATGGTCAGTATGGTGAATGACGGTCAATATGGCCAATCAGCAATCGCTATAGATTGACGATTCTCTGTTGGGGAAGCTCAGCCCAGATGTGTGCTTTTACCACAGTTTCTGTGGTCAACAAACATACTCATATCTTAGCAAATACTTGAAATTGAACACTTGAAATCTCTGCTTTTAAGTGAACCAACTACACTTAAAAACAAAAGTTTTTTTAGTTTTGTAATCTGAATGAAACAAACGCGAGGTCCAGCCGTCCTGTCAAACACACATCACACAACAGCAACTACTCGAACGTCCCACAAACTTGTAAACAAGGAGTCGCTGTCATTTCTGGAGGAGATTCACCATCAAGACCAAGTTGTGAATTACTTCAGAAGAGCAGCACGATCTGATGAAGCATAGTTCAGAGGATGATAATGTGTAACACTGCAATAAATGAGGTTGGTGTCGTGATCTTGTTCCTATTGAGTGTGTATGCGCATTAGCTTGGACAACCTGAAAATATGCCGATTTTGTTTAATTCTAACGTTTAGAAACGAAACTTATGAGACAGTTGTTGTTTAATTTTATCGGTGATTCCAAATATGTAATGTAAATATAAGTTTGGCAAACAATTTGAGAATTTGATGTTTCCCCATTCAGACGGAATGCCCGAGCATACTGCCATCAAAGATGGCTGCTGAGTCAAATGACTTGCCTTAAAGGGACTTTGTAGATAGTCAGGTTGATGTGTTTAAATGATGCTTACACCGTGAATAAACACAGTCAGTTTCAATGTGACTTTTTACATTGAAATTGTGGGAATGTATAGTTAACCAACTAAACTACAAAATTAAAAAGTGTTTTTGAAAAATGTTCTCACCAATACCTTTTAGTGCTTATAATGTGAAACATGAGGAGGAAAAAACTCAAAACTATGAACAGATTCGAGAAACTATGTAAGAATTAACTGCTTTTAATGTGCATTTGCAAAACATACATTTGGAATGCTGAGAATTTTAGAACAGAATTCTGAGAACAGAAAATATGTTTGGATGCAAACTCCAAATTCAGTCAAAACTGCATGAAAAGAACTCAAAATGTAAATTGAATTAAAAAAAATACCCAGAACATAAACCAGGAATTTAGAGACAGCAGGAAATAACATTATTATTCAATAAAGAAAAAATAACATTGTCAGATTTTTGAGACATAAACTTAAAACTATTAGACAAACTATGAACTTAAAGAAAATTCTGACAAAAAAAGTTTACAGAAGGGCTACAGAAACTTCAAGAAATTATATCAGAAATGTAAACCTGAAAGAAAAAAAAAATGTATTCAGAGAAAAAATATAGGTGGGAACTGCAATATCTAGCTGTAAGAATTGTGAAAGAAACAGGTCAGAATTGATGTCAAATCTTACTATTCTGACAAAAAACATGGATGGTAAGAATGGTAAGATTATAAACTTATTTCCGCAAGAAATTACATTATAACTATAGTCTATAAACTCATAAATACAGGACAGAAATTGCAAGATTTGGTGAGTAGGGATTGTTAATTAGTCGTGATAATTAAGTGTCAAATTTCTGAAAAAAAAAAAACCATAAGATTGTAAGATTATAAACTCATAACTGCAAGAAATAACATCAGAACTGAAGAAATAAAATAGCAAATTTGAGGATAATTGTGAAAAAAAAAACTTTTGCTGCTTGTTCAAACTACTTATTTGAAATGAGCTAAAACAACACTATAAAGATTTTTGGAGGGAAAACTTAATTGTTTTATATTCAATCCACTTAAATTTATTAACTTTATCAATTTTTATTTGGAAAACATAAAGGAATTGTGTGGAACCCTGCCATTTTTGCAGGTGACAAATTGCAGTTATAGAAAAAATGCTTAGAATTGTTTGTTTAATGAAGTGCCTAAAAACTCATTATGCCTATGACTTGCCTGGACTGTAAAAAATGCTGGGTTCCACACAATCCCTTCATATCATCCCAAAATAAATCCATTAAGTTAATTCAATGGTTTTTACAATTTTAAGTTGGATGAACACTTTGATTTTCCATTTTTTCTCCCCCCAAAAAACATAACTGAGTTGGTGCAGTTAATTTTAAGTAGCTTGAATAAGCAGCAAAAATATTTTTTTGAATGTAAAACTGCAAGTAAAAACTCAGAATTGGGAAAGAAATTCAGTTAAAATTGTGAGAATGTCTAAAAATGAGCAAATTATGTTCATTACATTGCCATTTTGTACTTGCACAATGACATTAAAGATTCTATTTAAAAATGCAGGAAAAATGCAATTTTGGAGGAAAAATTTGGATTGCATGATAACCAGTCATAAATTCAGAGATAAAAAATTGTCAGAATTGTAAGATTATAAACTCATAACTGCAAGAAATAATGTCAGGACTGAAAAAGTATAAACTAGAAACTGCAAAAAAACAAACAAACAAAAAAACCCCACAAATCTGATTTTGATGATGATGATGAAAAGCCTATATTTGTACATTTACATGTAGCGACCCCCCCATCCCCCACCCGCAACCATACACAAACATCACACATTTCAGGGGAAGACAGGTCAGGCGAGAGGTAGCTTTCAAAACAACTTATAAAAAAAGTTATACGATTGAAGATGTATGGTTGGTCACAATTATTCACTCTCCTGTGAATTTTCTTTTTCAGATAATTCTCAAATGATATTTAACAGAGTGAGGAATTTTTCACAGCATTTATACACAATATAAAAGTGTCTTCAAATATTATGTACTGTCATCATGGCAAAGATAAAATAAATCAGTTATTAGAAATGAGTTATTAAAACTATTATGTTTAGAAATGTAAATATCATATAAAATATTTTCTCTCCGTTAAACAGAAATTGGGGAGAAAAATATTCAGGAGGGCTAATAATTCTGACTTCAACTCTAAATTTCCAATGATGAACGTGAGAAATGTGAGTAAATTCATTGAATCTAATTTAACTGCACACAGAAACTCCAGTGAACTCACGATCTGTCTGTAACTGATAACAAACCACCGCAGTCAGTGACAGACTCTGAGCTCTGCATTTAATCGCGTTCACATCCGCTCAGACAAACTCCTGAAAGTCTTCACTACTGAGGCGACTCAGCGTGTGGAGAAGAGCCAGTTTGAAGGATTGTTGACATAAGCTGTGGGAATGCAGACTGTGTTTAATCTGTCCTTCAGTGCACTGACAGGCCATACAACATCAATAATGGCCATGTTTAAAACTCTGACAAACAGATTAGCTAACGACCTTTGTAGAGAGAGAGAGAGAGAGAGAGAGAGAGAGAGAGAGAAAGAGAGAACGTTTCATTTTGCCAAGGAGAAATTTAGATGTAAATTAGATGTAAATTATTTGTTAGTATGCAAATGTATGTTTGTGTTCATTATTTTGCTGCGAGGCAGATAGCAAAACAATATGTTTTTGCTGCCTTGTAAAGAATTATTGAAGTCATATTTTACTTTCTAGATATATTTATAGTTGAAGTCAGAATTATTAGCCCCCCCCCCCCTGTTTATTTTTCCCCCAATTTCTGTTTAATGAAGAGAAGTTTTTTCAACATGTTTCTAAACATAGTAGTTTTAATAACTCATTTCTAATAATAGATTTATTTTATCTTTGCCGTGATGAATAATCATAATAATAATTTTGACCTTAAAATGGTTTTAAAAAAATTTAAAACTGCTTTTATTCTAGCCGAAATAAAACAAATAAGACTTTCTCCAGAATAAAAAAATATTATCAGACATACTGTGAAAATTTCCTTGCTCTGTTAAACAGCATTTGGGAAATATTTAAATGAGAAGAAAAAAAATCAAAGAGGGGCTAATAATATATACAGCTGAAGTCAGAATTATTAGCCCACCTTTGTTTTTGTTATTTCACTTTTTTAAATATTTCCCATTTGGAGCAGGGAAATGTTCACAGTATGTCTGATAATATTTTTTCTATTTTTTTTTTTTATTATTATTTTTCTTCTGGAGAAAGTGTTATTTGTTTATTTCACCTAGAATAAAAGCAGTTTTAAATTTTTTCATAAACATTTTAAGGTCAAAATTATTAGCCCCTTTAAGCAATTTATTATTTATTTTTTGATAGTCTACAGAACAAACCATCATTATACAACAACTTTCCTAATTACCCTAACCTGCCTAGTTAACCTAATTAACCTAGTTAAGCCTTTAAATGTCACTTTAAGCTGTACAGAAGTGTCTTGAAAAATATCTAGTCTAATATTATTTACTGTCTTCATGGCAAAGATAAAATCAATCAGTTATTAAAAATCAGTTATTAAAACTATTAAGTTTAGAAATGTGTTAAATCTTCTCTCAGTTAAACAGAAAATGGGGAAAAAATAAACAGGGGGGCTGTTTTAACAATAAACAATATGAGAAATTCAGTTTAAGACATGCCATGTGATATCTTGTTTGAGGTTAGCTCTTAAGCTAAAGCACAAAATGGTGGAAAATGTCCACTTTGTTAGTAGTTTAAAATACTATACAACATTTAGTAACAAAGTCACATTTGCCTACATTTATTATTGGTCTCAGGTATACATTTGTTGCATATTATTCCAGTTCAAGGATCATTTAAAAAAATACTTCAAATGTACCTGCAATTCTGAAATGAGTTGTGTGCGTGTGTGTGTGTGTGTGTGTGTGTGTGTGTGTGTGTGTGTGTGTGTGCATGTATTGAAAATATGGGAGGCCTGTGATTAAATTCTTTATAATATATATTATCATTGTCGTTGTTGTTATTTTATGTTTGATAATGAAACAGTAATGACTGGTATTTGATTGCTGAATGTTAGCAATGAGGATTTGATATTTAATATTAATGGAATTTAATATGGCAAATTGTATATGATGAACAACTGAGTTTGGTCTTTGTTTTTCCTCAATAATGATATCAGGTCATGTGTGAGCATTTTCCTGTTCACAGGTCTACAGCAATCTAAAATATCAATGGGAAATATATTAAAATATGCCAATAATTGTGCACACATATACAATTGAAGTCAGAATTATTAGCCGCCCTGTATATTAATTCCCCAATTTCTGTTTAACAGAGAGCATATTTTTTCAACACATTTCTAAACATAATAGTTTTAATACCTCATTTCTAATAACTGATTTATTTTACCTTTGCCATGATGACAGTAAATAATATTTGAAGGCACTTTTATACAGCTTAAAGTGACATTTAAAGGCTTAACTAGGTAAATTAGGCAAGTTGTAGTAATTAGACAAGTCATTGAATAATGATGGTTGGTTCTGTTGACAATCAAAAAAAATTGCGTAAGGGGGCTAATAATATTGACCTTAAATGGTTTTAAAATAATTAAAAACTGCTTTCATTCTAGCCGAAATAAAACAAATAAGACTTTCTCAAGAAGAAAAAATATTATAGGAAATACTGTGGAAAAAATTCTTGCTCTGTTAAGCATCGTTTGTGAAATATTTGAAAAATAAAAATATAAAGTGACATGAGGGCTAATAATTCTGACTTCAACTGTATTTAACAGGGGTTTTAGTGTTTTATTTAAACTATACACTCTTCACAGTTGTTTATTAATAAAATTAAGTGCTTTGTCCATATTTTAAGCAAAAAAATATATTTTTTTAAAACAAAAATATTCAAAATTTGTAAATTTCAGAGACTTCGTTCCTCATACTTTGCAGTATGAGTGGAGGGAACAGATGGTGCGTTTGGTGATTCAGTTGCTAAGTAGAAATGGACATTGACCAGGTTCAGGTGGGTTCATAGCATCTGGACGGCGACGTAATCAATGCTATTCAGCTCTTGCTTAAATCTCAGGAAGGCGTACGTGACTCACGCTTTTCTAAGAGAAATGTTCCCTTCACCTTGACAGATTGGACGGCATTAATCTATAACGTTTTGCAGGCAATTTAAGTGCTTTTCTCCCTATAACAGGTTTGAGTTATTGCGCTTGAGAAGGCCAGTGTGTGAGTGTAACTATAATAAAATGCTGACAATAAAAAAGAATTCGATCTGTCACATAATGTAAACAAATGCTAAGTGATTGGGACGCAAATTTAACATGACCTTTGATATTTGATGTGTTATGTAATTATGATTTCTGGAGGTCTGAAGTAACAATTATGCCATTTGGCTTAAGTTCTAAAGAAAAAAGGAGAAATTTGAATTTAGAGAAGTTGATGAAGCAGTTTTTTATTAATGTGCAGTACTTAATGTAGACAGTAGAGGACACTAAACATTCACCCCATTCAATTTCACATACACAAATCCAAGTCTGCAAAAAGCAAACCTCTTTTCCTGGTGCTAGAAAAAGAGAATAAAAGGTATATAAAAGTGATTAAAACGGTTAATATATGCTCCTCTTTTAACATTTCTGCATAAAAATGTTTGTATACATGTATTTTCTGTAATAAAAGTGCATTTAATAACTTTGTTAGTAAATAAAATTGAAAAAATATGTGTAATAAATTTGTATGTCATTTGATAATAATGTACCCTCTCCTCTTTATCTTTCTTTCTATTATTTAATTTCTTCTTTTCTTATTTAATCATTCTTGCTAAGGAATGTGAAGGGATTTTGCTGTATAATGAAACTGCATATGCGAGTTCTTGTTAATAAAGTAAAAAAAAAACACACAAAAAAAAAACTTTGATAAATGTAAAAAAATTAATAAATAAATAATAATAACGGACAAGAAAAGTAAGACCAAAAATAAACAAACAATAATTATGACCAACAAACAAACCAAACTAAAGTCCAGTGGATTAGTATTTGAGTTGATTAGTGGATTGATTTTCATAATATAATAAAATAATATTTAGAATAATTAGGAGAATAATAATATAAATATATTGTTTATAACAATTTTTAAAGCAATTAAGATGGATAATATTGTAGAAAATGTTCAATACATTAAAATGTCTTTGAATTTACTTATTATTTATTAAATCTGCTTATATAAAATTGTACACATATATAAAATTCACTGTAATTATTATAGTATATTTTATACTTTTATATTATATTTTAGACTTTTATAACATTGGCGTGGGGTGTAGCTCATTACAATTATCTCAGAAAGGCTAAACAACTCTTAATATTTCTTCCTTACATATAACAATGAATCATTTTGAATTATTGTTTTCTGAACAGATGACGGGGCGACGCAGTGGCGCTTGTAGATAGTGCTGCTGCCTCACAGCAAGAAGATCACTGGTTCGAGCCTTGACTGGGTCAGTTGGCGTTTCTGTGTGGAGTTTGCGTGTTCTCCCTGCATTCGTGTGGGTTTCCTCTGGGTGCTCCGGTTTCCCCCACAAGTCCAAAGACATGCGTTACAGGTGAATTGGGAAGGCTAAATTGTCTGTAGTGTATGAGTGTGAGTGAGTGTGCATGGATGTTTCCCAGAGATGGGTTGCGGCTGGAAGGGCATCCACTGCATAAAAACATGTGCTGGATAAGTTGGCGGTTCATTCCGCTGTGGCGACCCCGGATTAATAAAGGGACTAAGCCGAAAAGTAAATGAATGAATGAACAAATGACTATTTTCATTTTATTTTCTCTTTCCTTACATTTAATGTGTTTCCGATGTACAACCCCAAATCAAAAAAAGTTGGGACAGTATGGAAAATGCAAACAAAAAAAAAGAAAGTTATTTCTAAATTTACTTTGACTTGCATTTCATTGCAGACAATACAACAAACATTAATTAATGAGTTCCTCTATCTTTTAAATAAACACATATTTCAGTTTTGGATCTTTAAAACACATTTCAAAAAAAGTTGAAACAGTACAGCATTTACTACTTTGCAACGTTGCCATTCCTTTTCACAACACTTAAAAGAAGTTTAGGGACTGAAGACACCATTGCGGGGTCTTCGTTATCACATGTTCTGCTTTAAAACGCCCCACACATTCTCTGTTGGAGACAAGTCAGGACTGCAGGCAGGCCAGTCAAGTACCTGTATCCTCATTCTCCGCAGCCAGTGCTTTGTATGTGTGCAGAATGTGGATGTGCATTGTCTTGTCATATTATGCATGGGTGTCCCTGAGAAAAAAAAAATAGCATATTGTGCTCCAACACCTCTACTGGCATTAATGATGCCATCACAGAAGTGCAAGTTACCTTTGCCAAAGGCACTGACACAACCCCATACCATGACCTGACTTTTGCACTTGTTGCTGGTAACAGCCTGGATGATTCTTTTCCTCTTCGGTCTGGTGCACACAACATACATTTCCCCCAAAAAATACCTGAAATACTGATTCATCTGACCACAGTAAACGTTTCCACTGTGTGATGGTCCATCCCAGATGCCTCTGAGCCCAGAGAAGTCAAAGGCGTTTCTGGACACTGTTAACATAGGGCTTCCTTTTGGCACAGTGCAGTTTTAACCTTTTAATTATGTTATGCACTGCAGAATGTGATTTATCCAAAAGTCTTCGTATCTTTCTGAGGAATTTTTTTTTTTACAAACATTTTAATAATGTTCTCATGTATCTGTTGGCAAACCGGTGATTCCCTGCCCATCTTTGCTCCTAAAGGACTAGACCTTTATTGGATGTGACATTTGTACCAAATCATAATTTACAATCACCTGTTGACATCACCTGTTTCAAATCACATCATTATTTAACCCATTTATCTGATTAATAGCCCTAAGTTGCTCCTGTCCCAACTTTTTTGGAATGTCTTGCAGGTCTGAGTGACAGGAAATGATGTATATTTACCAGTGAAATGAAGTTGACCAGACAAGACATGAACTATTTTGTGTTCATATTGTCTGCAATGAAATACAAGTCAAAGTAAATTTGGAAATCACTGCTTAACCTTATATTTTTTTTTACGGTTTTTACTATTTCTGATTTGGGGTTGGATAAAAAAAAAACTTTTATAAATGTTATTTGATGGAAATTTCTCATCTTTGTCCTATATCTTAATTTACAACTACATACAGTATAGCAACCAAATGTCCCATCGAGCATGGCAATACCAGTCAATTTTGACCTTGTGGGGACATTTTTTGGTTCCTATGAGGAAAACAGTTCATAAATCTCAGAGTGAAGTATTTTGAAAATATAAAAATGCAGATTGTTTCCTGTGAGGTTTAGATTTAGGGGTAGAACTGGAGGATCAGGATAGAACATACAGTCTGTACAGTATAAAAATCCTCACATCTATGGATAGTCCCCATAAAGACAGCTGAACGAGTGTTTGTGTGTGTTCTGGATTATGTGGCGTACAAGGACATAAAAATGTATAATGACATGGGTATGACCTAGGTATTACACTGTTAAGCTGGTTTGCAGGGACATGATTTATAGTTCAATGCAAAATGCTTAAAAATCATGCCTAACAGAGTCTTTTGGCATTTAAATTTGACCGGTTTCCTGTGAGGGTAATATAATAAGCTGTTTTTACAGTACAAATTACATTACACCTATGGGGAGTCCTTGTAAACCACATATACAAGTATGTATGTGTGTGAATGGTCCTGGTATTCACCATGTTGTCTAGTAACACCAGTATTTTTGGACTTTTGACTTGACCCCATGAGGGAAAACCGCTCATAAATCATGCAGAATAAAAATGTAAAAATGCAGAATGTTCTCTGTGAGGGTTTAGGGGGAGGAGGAGGAAAGATACAGTCTGTACAGTACATAAATCATCGTCTCTGTCTATTAAATAACCATAAAACATGAAAAGTGGTGCGAGTGTGTGTGAGCAGCGGTGTGTGTAAGTGCTGGGTAATGAGCGCTGACCTCATGTGCCACTCCTCCTCTGTTAACACCTGTGACTCATCTTCATCTTCAACAACTGTGTGTGTGTTTCCATGAGAGATACAAAGAAAGAAAGATCAAGATGGAGGAGGGAGAGGGTGACATGACAATCATCCTCTCGGCTGCTGGAGTGCCTCTGTTCTTTTGTCTGTGTTTCAGAGAGCGTGTGCTACTAAGACGAGGACTGACCTCCCTTCCTTTTCTAAGCTCAGAAAGGCTGAGGGCATGAGGAAATATCAATTTCTCAAAGTACTTCATTGGCATGAATGTCTTATACGACTTACTGCCAATTGCATCTATGCAAATATAGGGGAGAAAATGATTGGGTGCAAAAAGTAAACTAGTTGTACTGCAGTCGAATTTTCATGTTTTTATGGGATAAAATGTACATTTCTGAAGTTATTTGTTGCAGATGAAAATGGGAAGATTATATTAAAAAATATGGCATGCAATAAAAGCCAAAAACTTAACAGAAACAGAACAAAACAGAACAGAAGTCATGCAGAGTAATGTCCAAGATGTCCAAGAAAATGCAAAACAAATAAACAATAAAATGTGAGTAAATAAAATAAAACAGAACAAAGCCAAGCAAAGAAAGCATGACACAAAATACCTCATAAGTTAAAGCCGAAGATAAACAAAACAGAGCATAAATATTAAAAAATAAATCACAAAACAAAGCAGGAAAAACAGAATGTGCAAAACAAAACATGAAATGGACAAGCAACAATGGAATAAATAATTCCATATAAAACATGACATAGAACAAAGCCAAGACAAAACCTAGTAAAGCAAAGCAACAACAAAAAAAAAAAACAATGAAAAAACAATGAAACAAAACAATGAAGCACAAAACAAAACACAAAAAGACAAAGATAAAGAAAATAAATAACATGTGTTGAAATGAGGCAAAACAAAAACACAATATGAAACACAAAGCAAAGACAGACATAAAACTAAGCAGAACAAAGCCCAATATAACAACAACAATAAAAAAAGGTAAAAAAGAGACAAAAAACAAACAAACAAAAACAGAACATAGCCACAGATAAACTAAACAAACAATGAAACAAACTAAATAAAACATTAAATAGACAAACAACAAAATAAACATATCATAGAAGAAAGCCAAGACAAATGTGAACCAAATCCTAGTAAACCAAAATAAACGAAGTAAAAAAACAATGAAACAAAGAAGAATATTGAAACAAAACAGAACAAAGCAAAACAAAGGGAAGATGAGAACTGTGCAAAACAACATGAAATGGACAAACAAAAGAAAACATGACAGAACAAAGGCAAGCAAAAAGCTAGCAAAGCAACAGCAACAACAAGAAGAACAAATGAAACAAAACAATAAAAACAAAACAGAACAAAGCAAAGCAAACTATGAAACAAATCAATGAAGCACCAAATAAAACACAAAAAGACAGATAAACAAAATAAATGACACATTGGAACAAGGCAAAACAAGAACCACAATATGCAACTACACAACAAAGCATAGCAAAACTTGAAACAAAACAGAACAAAGTAAACAAATAGAAAAACAAAACAAATAAAATAAAACATGACATACACAAAAACAAAACAAACATGACATAGAACAAAGCCAAGACAAAAGCAAACCACATCCTAGTAAACCAAAGTAAAAACAAAAAAGAAACAAAACAAAACAATGCAAAACAAACAATGAAACAAAACAATGAAGCATGAAATAAAACACAAAAGGCCAAAGATAGACAAGATAAATAACACACATTGAAACAAAGCAAAACTAGAATCACAATATAAAAACACAACAAAGCGAGCAGGACAAAGCCGAGCATAACAAAAACAATGAAACGAGGGAAAAAATGAAACAAAACATAACAAAGCAAAACAAACAATGAAACAAAACATTAGAGCACGAAATAAAAAAACAAAAAGACAAAGATAAACAAAATAACACACACTGAAAGAAGGAAAGACAAAAACAAAGCATGCAGAACAAAGAACAAAGCCGAACATAACAAAAACAATGAAATGAGGTAGAAAATTAAAAAACATAACAAAGCAAAACAAACAATGAAAAAAAAAACAATGAATTACGAAATAAAACACAAAAAAACAAAGAT
Organism: Danio aesculapii; assembly: GCF_903798145.1. NCBI lineage: Eukaryota > Metazoa > Chordata > Actinopteri > Cypriniformes > Danionidae > Danio > Danio aesculapii. Next base: position 31,538,314 of record NC_079456.1, on the reverse strand, counting down.
AAACAAAACACACACTGAAAGGAGGCAAAACAAAAACACAATACGAAACACAACAAATCAAAGAAAGACCTCAAACTAAGCAGAACAAGCTGAATAAAACAAAAACAAGATAGAAAAATGAAACAAAACAGAACAAAGCAAAACAAACAATGAAACAAAACAATGAAGCACGAAGCACAAAAAAGAACCACAATTTGAAACAACACAACAAAGCAAAGCAAGCAGAGCAAAGCCGAACATAACAAAAACAATGAAACAATGAAAAACAATGAAAACAGAATAAGACAAAGATAAACAAAACACACACTGAAAGGAGGCAAAAAAACACAATAACAAACACAACAAATCAAAGAAAGACCTAAAACTAAACAGAACAAGCAGAATAAAACAAAAACAATTGAAATAAGGTAGAAAAATGAAACAAAACAGAACAAAGCAAAACAAACAATGAAACAAAACAATTAAGCACAAAATAAAAAACAAAAAGACAAAGATAAACAAAATAACATACACTGAAACAAGGAAAGACAAAAACAAAGCATGCAGAACAAAGAACAAAGCCTAACATAACAAAAACAATGAAACGAGGTAAAAAATGAAACAAAACAGAACAAAGCAAAATAAACAATGAAACAAAACAATGAAGCATGAAAAAAGACAAGGATAAACAAAGTAACACACTCTGAAATGAGGAAAAGCAAAAACACAATACGAACACAACAAAGCAAAGCAAGCAGAGCAAAACAAACAATGAAACAAAACATTGAAGAATGAAATAAAACACAAAAAACCAAAGATAAACAAAATAAATAACACACATTGAAACAAAGCAAAACAAGAACCACAATATGAAACAACACAACAAAGCAAAGCAAGCAGAGCAAAGTCGAACATAACAAAAACAATAAAACGAGGTAAAAAAAATGAAACAAAACAGAACAAAGCAAAACAAACAATGAAACAAAACAATGAAGCACGAACAAAAAGACGAAGATAAACAAAGTAACACACACTGAAATGAGGCAAAGCAAAAACACAATAAGAAACACAACAAAGCAAAGCAAGATCTTAAACTAAGCAGAACAAGCCAAATAAAACAAAAACAATGAAATAAGGTAGAAAACTCAAACAAAACAGAACAAAGCAAAAACAAACAATGAAACAGAACAATGAAGCATGAAATAAAACACAAAAGAACTAAAGACAAACTAAATAAATAACACACACTGAACCGAGGCAAAACAAAAATACAAACTGATACAACACAACAAAGCAAAGCAAGCAGATCAAAGCCGAACACAACATAAACAATGAAATGAGGTAGAAAAATTGCAAGGCAGAACAAAGCAAAACAAACAATGAAACAAAACAATGAATAATAAACAAATAATAAACAAAACATAACAATGAATTGGGGAAAAAACTCACAAAGGTGTTTGTTTACTCTGAAAACAAAGAGTCTGGGGCTTTATGACACTGCTACAGCACACAACAAATCTGGCATTACTCATGACTGTTTAGCAATGCAGAAGGAGTTTGAATATGCACATTACTTTGAATATGCAAAGTCTTAAACATTCGCCAACACAGAATATGAGCAGTACTTACCTCACAAATCACCAGAAATACATTCAACCCTAATTTTAATGTTTTTCGCCACACTGTAAATAGCCAATCTATTTGCGCCACCTTGTGAATTCACGAGTGTGCCGTTCTAGATAGGAAGTGTGTCAAGGCATTGGCGCGTTGCTATTTTTGAGAAATTGAAATAAACTGCGCTGTTGACCAACTAAAAGCTGGTCTAAAGTCCAGCGCAGAGTGCATTAGTTATGCGCCAATGTGGGCCCAAACACTTACACATTGCTTAATACACACAGGATGTACAGCAATACGCAAATATCTTTACAAATGAAAGAGAATTAAAGGATTAAAATGTTACAAAAATTATCATTTTCTGTATAAATATAAAAACCACTTCATCCCTGCCTTCTTCATTTTAGGGGGCTTTTTTCAGTTTATTCAGGACAACTTTTGTATAATGTTATTATTATTAGCAGTATTATTTATTACATGCATATTTATATTTGTTTAAATAAAAACAAGTTTACATTTGTCCACCTGTCGGGTTTTGGACCATATGGGGAATAAGAATAGGACGTGTGTTTGGATGTAACTTCGTTTTTTGACCACACTTCGTTACTATTGCTCATTTATTTGTTTGCTGGAAATTATAACTGAATTTAGAAATAGTTTTGAAACCAATCTTTGCACTTAACAAACAAAATTAAATTTGTAGGCTAATGGATGTCATCAGTGGGTTGAATTTCCACTGAGTTTCCTTACTCCACCAAAGTAAAGGAGTAAAAAGTAAAAGTAAAGAGAAAGTCTTAATTAAGGACACGCCCTTAATGTTTTTGCGCGCTGCGCTTTAGACTTTGTGCTTGGAACGTTAAATTAGAGCCTATTGAAGCAAAAAGACTAAAGAAAAAGCAAACGGCAGCAAAACAAATAAACATAATAAGAAGTAAATAAAACAAATTAGAATAAAGCCAAGTAAAACAGCTTGAAACTAAATTTGAATACGCAAATTTGTTTGAATATGTAGAGACCTAAACGATTGCGAACACAAAATATGAGCAATGCTTATCTAAAATTAAATTAAATTAAATTAAATTAAATTAAACTAAATTAAATTAAATTAAATTACACCAGAAATACATTCAACCAAAAAACTAATGTTTAATTTGGAAACTTTATTTGTTAGACACCTACGGTGACAGTAAATATCAGCGATTTCGTTCATTCATTCATTTTCCTTCAGCTTAGTTCCTTTACTCATCAGGAGTCACAGCAGATTGAACCTCCAACTTATCCAGCATATGTTTAACACAGCGGTTGCCCTTCCAGCTGCAACCCAGTACTGGGAAACACCAATTCATACACACACTCTTATACTGCAGTCACACTAAAGTTTGTGTGTGTGAAATTCTGTAGTACGGCGCTGCGAAAAGGGGTGGAATTAAACAAGATGATTAGACATTAAAAAAGCGAGCGATTGCTCCATGTTTTAAATTTCTGTCCAGAGAGCTGATGTTTTGATCCTCAATTGGTCTCACGCAATCATGTGATTTCGCAGGTCAGGATTTTCGCGGGAACTTTCATACGAGGAGACGAGTAGCAAATCCGGATTACACCATTTCCAGATGTAAAAAGCTTGCAGGTAAAAATGTTCCTTACAAACATATTTCTGTCACGTGTCGCTTGCATTGTAATCCACACATGAGTCCAGCTGCGCTCTCATAGCCGGGAAATAACAACAAAACCTTCATTGCTGCACATTTACAAACAAAACACTGACAACCCATGTCTCCAAATGTTTGTTCTTCCACTTGTTTTGGCAACATAACATGGCGTCTCTCTGCCGTCTGAACACTGTAACAGCTAAAAACTTTCTTCGAAGCTATCATGCATATTAATGAAGTTGCACCTCATTCACAATAGAGCGCGCTGATTGGTTTGAACCAAGGCTTTCTCATAAATTAATGCTGTACACTCAGAGACGTCACAATGTATTCGCAGGTACAGACATCCAGTCTCCAAGCTGGATTACATGCAATGATCTAATTGCCGTGACGCAGCTTCAAAAATTAGTTTCAAACCAGAAGAACGAATTTGCTCAAAATAACGCAAAAACAACCAATTTTCACCTTTTAGTGAAATATATGTGTCCTATTAGTGTTTTTAGCAGCGTGGGACACATATATGACTGTCAACAGCTCAAAAAATGTGTTTTGGTGTTTCTTCACCCTTTAAATATTAAAATTGTATTTTTTCGTGCTTTCTTCTCACTGTTTTTATACCAGTAAGCCCATTTTTTTTTTATCTCGCCAAGGGCACCTTAACCCTACAGGCCGGCACTGTGTATGTGTATTTCAGGAAGAAAAATTCATTTCTGTAAAAAATGCATATCTGCTATATATCACGCAGTAGCAAATGTGCTTTCTCTTTTTTTTTCTTCACCAAATCATTCTCTCTAGTCACTGAGCAGAGTTTACTGGTACAAGAGCACCTGCTGAGGTCCCATCATCCTCAGATCCATGCTGAGAAAATTCCTCAAGCCGGACGGAGGAGAATGTACAGTACTAATGGGCCAGTGCTGTCCCAGCAACAGAAACAAGACTAAAGCATGATGCGCGCACACACATGCACTGTCTGAACTTCCACACACATACTTCTAAAAGCATAAGAGCACGGTCCTTTTAGTGTGTGTACATTAAAATAAAAAGCCATTATGCGATTGTCCCATGTCTGAGTGGAGCTTTAAATACAGACGTGCTCAGCAACCCTGGACATGTTCAGTGTGTGTGCTGTTACCATGTTCGAAACAGGAGAACATGTTTGTGCTGACTGGCGCTGCATTAGGATCTAATTACCCTGGATGTTAAACACAGGCCTCGATAAATCACCAGGAACTTTTCACACGAATCTGGAAAAACAAGACTTGTTTTCTTTAAAATGTAAAGTCTTTTTTTATGTGAAGGAAAATATGACTAAATCCCTGTGTGTGTGTATGTGTGTGTGTGTGTGAGAGAGAGAGAGAGAGAGAGTGTGTGTGAGAAAGAGAGAGAGAAATAGTGAGACCTTTTAGACAAATTTAATTGACGCTACTTGGTGACACAGTGGCGCAATGGGTAGCACACTCGCCTAACAGCAAGAAGGTCGCTGGTTCGAGCCTCGGCTGGGTCAGTTGGCATTTCTGTGTGGAGTTTGAATGTTCTCCCAGTGTTGGTGTGGGTTTCCTCCGGGTGCTCTGGTTTCCCCCACAAAGTCCTAAGACTTGCGCTATAGGTGAATTGGGTAAGCTAAATTGGCCGTAGTGTATGAGTGTGAATAGGAGTGTATGGGTGATTCCCAATGATGGGCTGCAGCTGGAAGGGCATCCACTGCGTAAAACATATGCTGGATGAGTTGGTGGTTCATACCGCTGTGGCCACCCCTGATTAATACAGGGACTAAGCCGAAAAGAAAATCAATGAATGAATTGACGCTACTTTAGAGTTAGTGTGTTATTTTGTGGTTGCTAAGGTGTATTTTTTGTCATCTACAATTGTATGTGTGATGGATGGTTGCCAGGGTGTTGCTTTGCAGTGGATAAGGTGTTTTGAGTAAGGTGTAGGTTTTTAGTTGCTAAGGTGGGCTGAGTGATTTGTATCATGTTGCTATATACATCGTTAGATTGTTGTGACTGGTTGCCAGGGTGTTGCTATAGAGTAGAAATTAGTGGTTTCTAGCGAGAAGCTTTGTTGTTGTGTGAGTTAGGGTGGTGTCAGTGGTCAGGGAATTGCTATGTGGTTGCTATGATGTTCTGAGTGTTTTCTTTATAATATTGTTATTTTGTTAATAAATTGGTTGTCGAGGTGTTGCTACGGAGTAGAAATGAGTGGTTGCTAGGGTGTAGCTTTGTGGTTGCGTGGGTTAGGGTGGTGTGATTGGGTTAGGTTCGATTCTAGCACCTTCACTATTCTCTCTTTATATGCTCCCTCTAGGCTCTATTTTCAGAAAATATGCCCTGCACTTTCATCTTTATGCAGACGATACACAAATCTATCTGTCACTCAAAAAGGAAAATGAGTCCTCTGTTTTGAACTCCTTGTCACTGTGCCTGGAGGAGGTAAAAGCATGGCTTTCTGAAAACTTTTTATTTCTAAATGAGGAGAAAACAGAGGTTGTTACATTTGGGCCCAATGATTTGTCGGACTGTAAACGCCCCGGGTTGGGCAAGGAGTTCAGATCACCCCAGGTACGTAACCTGGGCAAAACATTAGACCAGAACATAAAATTTGATAAACATATCTCAAAAGTGGTTGGAAACTCTAAAATGAAATCCTCTCTTCCTTCACACTCTCTAGAAATTGCCATACACGTGCTTATAACCGCTTATAACTATTGTAACTCTCTCTATTTTGGGCTGCCAAAGTATCAGATTGCTCGCCTACAGTTTTTAACAAAAAGCCCGAAATATGCACGTCGCTCCTATTTTGAGGTCTCTCTATTTGTTACCGGTGACACAAAGAATCAAATTCAAAATCCTTCTCTTTGTGTATAAAGCCCTACATGGTCTGGGCCCTCAATATTTATCCCAACTGTTATTTACACATGACCCAGACACTTGCGTTCCGCTGATCAGTTTTTATTAAAAGTTCCGAAGGCCCACCTCAAAAGTAGGGGTGAAATAGGCTTTGTCGCTGCCTATTTTTAAGTCTAAATTAAAGACTCATTTATTTTCTTTTGAAGCATAAGTCTTTCCATTAAGGGAGGGGGGAATCAAAACAGTCCTGTTCTTAATCTTGTTTAGTGTGGTCAACTGTGGTAGCATCTTTTAATTAGGCAAAATCTCTATTTTATTTCTTTTCTTTTTTTTTTTTTTGCTCTTTTTATGGTTACACTCTCTATGTTCTTTCCTATTATGTGCCTGTCGCTGTTACTGTTTTTATGCTCATATCGTTTATTTGTTTTGTTTTTTCTCTGTAAAGCACTTTGTGCAGCATTGTGGCAGTTGGAAACATGCTATATAAATAATTGAACTTGAACTTGATTGGTCAGGGTATTGCTATGTGGTTGCTAGGGTGTTCTGAGTAGTTTTTTTTTATATTGCTATATTGTTAATAAATTGGTTGTCAAGGTGTTGCTATGGAGTAGAAATGAGTGGTTGCTAGGTTGTAGCTTTCTAGTTGCATGTGGTGTGAGTAATCATGGAATTGCTATGTGGTTGCTAAGGTGTTCTGAGGGGATATTTTTCTAACATTGCTATTTTGTTAATGAATTGGTTGCCGAGGTGTTGCTATGATGTAGAAATGAGCATTTGCTATGGTGTAGCTTTGTGGTTGTGTGGGTTAGGGTGGTGTGAGTAGTCAGGGAATTGCTATGTGTTCTGAGTGGGTTTTTTTTCTAACAATGCTATGTTGTTAATACATTGGTTGTCGAGGTGTTGCTAGGATGTAGAAATTAGTAGTTGCTAAGGTGTAGCTTCGTGGTTGCGTGGGTTAGGGTGGTGTGAGTGGTCAGGGATTTGCTATGTTGTTGCCAATATGTTCTGAGTGTTGTTTATTAGAATAATAGTATGCTAATAAACTGGGAGGTGATGCTATGCAGGTTAACATATTTGTTTTTTGCTTGCTAAGATTTTCTGTGTGGTTGCCAGGACATTGGTATGTGGTTGCTAAGGTGTTTTGTTTATACTATGACTATATTATTATGGTGTTGAAATGCAGTGCTATGTGGTGCTAACTTATCCATTACTACAGGTGCTATGGTTTTCTGATTGATTGCTATATTATAACTGTGCAGTTGCTGAGCTACTGTGTATACTACACAGTCTTTACAATGTTTTGTGTTGTTGCCAGGGTGGTGCTTTCAAATGTGTTTTTAACATGTTGGAATACAATTAATTGTGTACTACACTTATAAATAAGTGTATATGTGTATAAAAGTGTATAGCAAGTAGTGATATTGGTTCCACAATTATTATCATGAAGTGTTCATGAGATGGATTGCCTGAGGGAAGAAACTGTTTCTGTGTCGGGCTGTTCTGGTGCACAGTGCTCTGTAGCGTCGACCAGAAGGTAAATGTTCAAAGAGGCAGTGTGGTGGGTGTGAGGGGTCCATAGTGACTTTGGCTGCCCTTTTGCTTGCTCTGGATAGGTACAGTTCTTGGAGAGTAGGGAGGGTTGTACCAGTGATTCGCTCAGCAGTCCGAACTATTCGACGTAGTCTTTGGAGATCGTATTTAGTAGCTGAGCTAAACCAGACAGTTATTGAGGTGCAGATGACCGATTCAATGGTGGAAATACATAGATACATTTTTAGATACATATTTGCAATTGATAGTGTTGATGAAAGTAGCTTAATATTTCTTTATCAAATACATTATTGTTTTGTATAATAGAGTGTTTTTTTTTTATAATGTTGAGATTTAATACATGGTTTCTATGGTGATCAGTTGTAGCTAGGGCACTGCTAAGTGGTTGCTAAGGTGACTTAAAAACGCATGACTTTGAGAGACTGTGTGCCATTTGTGTCCCCACAACACACACATTAGAGCAAACCCTTTTTTGTATGTTGGAACATAAGGTAAAAGTTTTAACAGGATTACGTCTAAAAGATCCAAAGATGGTCCTGCCATTTAAATAAATCCACTTAAATGTCAAAGGCATCATTTCTAGAAGTTCTGCATACCAGTGGAATATTTCCATGTTTTTCCAGTTGCAAAAATATTGTGTTTTAAGCATTACTATTGCTAGTGTGTTCTGAGTGGTTGCAGGGGTGTTGTTACTGTGTGTACAGTTGCTAATAAATTACAAATGGTGTCCAATGCTTTGTTATGCAGGTGCTAATGTGTTTTGAGTGTTTTTAATAATACTGAGCATTGATACAAGTTTTATGATGATCATTGGTTGCCAGGGTATTGCTAAGGTGCTACTTAAGACTTAATGCAGTAGCTTTCTGCATGAGTTTGGGAGAATGTGTGCTATTTGTGTCCCAACATCACACATAAGAGCAAACCCTTATTTGTATGTTGGAACAGAAGGTGAAAGTTTTATCAGGATTACACTTAAAAGATTCAAAGATGATCCTGCCATTTAAATAAATGCACTTAATGGCATCTTTTCTAGAAGTACTACATTCTAGTGGAATATTACCGTGGTTTTCTAGTTGTAAAAATATTGCACTTTAAGCATTACAGTTGCTAGGGGTGTTAGTGGTATCCAGTGTGTTGCTATGTTTTTTGAGTACCAATATGTGCGGTCTATTAGGGCTGCATGATATTGGAAAAAACTGACATAGCGGAATATTGTTTTTCTGCAGTACATATTGCAATATGAATACAATTTCATGAGGTTACTTGAATAGCTCTATTTGGAAATGATTCACAATTTTACAGTGATTGTGATGATTTTGTAGGGGTTGCATCTACATAAAATGTTAAAAATAACTTATAAGAACATATAAATGCAACAGAGCAGATGAAATAAACAGTGATTTATAGATGTCTTGAAAGTCTAAACGTATTTAGACGCAGTCACACTATACACTACTTGACAAAAGTGTTGTTGTCTTTACAAGTTTTAGGAACAACAAATAATAACTTGACTTCTAGTTGATCATTTGGTATCAGAAGTGGCTTATATGAAAGGCCTCTAGATTACACCTATTTTACCAAGATAAAATATGATCATGCCTTGATTTTTAATTAGGACAGTAAGATCTGACTTTGCATAGACAAAAGTCTTGTCACTTTACAGAAATAATGCACATTATAGAATATAAAGTCATGGTGCAGTGAAAAAAGAATGAATATTGTGTATGACTCCATCATGAGCTCCATCATCTCAAATGACTCCTCCTTCATCCTACCCCAGACATGCTTAATAATGTTCATGTCTGGTGACTGAGCTAGCCATTGTTGGAGCACCTTGACCATCTTTGCTTTCAGGAACTTAGATGTGGAGGCTGAAGTATGAGAAGGAGCGCTATCCTGCTGAAGAATTTGCTCTCTCCTGTGGTTTGTGATGTAATGGGCATCTCAAATGTCTTGATACAGGCCCAGATTGGCTAATTGTGAGGACCGGGAGAATTCCCGGTGGGCCGGTCTGTTTTTTGGCCACGAGGGCCGGTGTTTCTAGCTGCTTGCTCTCTCAGCAGTCGCACTTTTTTCATTTATTTATTTATTTGACCATAACCTCACTCTTTTTATTCATTATAAAGCAGCTCTACTCTTTTTATTTATTTTCTCCCAGCCCCGTAAGCAAAATGCAGCCTGCAGGTTAATGATGACGTAACTTTCATTCGACTCCAAACAACGGCATCTTAGTGAATATAAGAATTCGAATCATTAATATTAATGAATATTACACCTGCTTAATGAAAATCAAATGATTCACTACATTAATAAATCTGACATAATTTGATCAGAAATCTAATAAGGGAAAAAAAGATTAAGCCATAGAAAGTAATACTGTGGTTAAAAGAGTCTTGCAGATGACAGTGCAATACTTTTTTCTTCCACACTTACTAACATAACAGCGCTATTGTGGTCCAGTGTCAGCACGTTGCGTTATGACGCCACTGGGCGGAGTTCGATCCTTACCTGAGTAATTTATTTTTCTTCACTTTTAGTGTTAAGACATATATCAGTGTTTGGGTTACTTATGTAGGTGTACATATTTTATTTTAATTTTTTGTGTAACCACCGTTACAAAGGACTAGAAATATATAAAGAAGTTTGCACAGAATATATATTCAGATATTGCAGAAAAGGACACTGTGATGTTTTAAAGAATAGTGTTGGAGATTTAGCTACCCTTTAATGTTCTCATACTTATGAAAAACATTTGAAGTTCTAAAGCAGCTGTTTCCTTGAAAAAGACGTGATAATGTCATTAGAAACTTATTTGTAAATGACCTTATTTTAATATAGTCTGTTGTGAACTGAGGTGGGCCGGTCTAAGGCTTCAAACTCCAGGGCTGAAAAGGAGTCCCACAGCAGCCCTGTCTTGATACCTCAGGCTGTTGATGTTGCCATCCACTCTGCAGATCGCTCACACGCCCCCATACTTAATGTAATTCCAAACCATGACTTTTCCTTCACCAAACTTGACTGATTTCTGTGAGAATCTTGGGTCCATGCAGGTTCCAATAGGTCTTTTGCAGTATTTGTGATGATTGGGATGCAGTTTAGCAGATGATTCATCAGAACAATCTACCTCCTGCCACTTTTCAAATGACCAACTAAAAGTTTAGTTATTATTTGTTGCTCTTACAACTGGGATTGAAGACAAGACATGTGTCAGGTAGTGTACAATAAAACTGTATAGTCATTGTTTAAGTAACTACATAGAAATACTCTTCATGATACAAACATTACACAAGTCACTTGTGCCCAAATGGTGCAATGACCCCGATGTGTTCTGAGCTGTAGTGTACTGGTCAACTGTGATACCTGTTACACATTGAGATATCAATACTAAAGCGATACATTGTGCAGTTCTGGTGTCATGATACATGGTGAAGCCATGTATGCCTTTGTTTCTGTATGAGTTCAAGTGTGTGTGTGTAATTCACCAAACCACCAAATGTTGATGCCATCTTTTCTAGAACGGGTGCATTTCAGTGGAATGTTTTCCTCTATGGTCACCATTGAAATCTAGTTTGATGAAAGGCTAAAACCACTGGGTTAAGCTTGGCTTTGTAAAGCTTGACGCTAAGATGAAGAGGGGTGAAGAGATGAAGAGGTTTGGCAAAATGCAATAAGACCTCTATTGTACTGACTCGGCATTCATTACACACAACTCTAGTGTCTGCTATCTCTCCCGAATCGCTGCTTTGAATTGATTATGCCTGGCTGCTGAAATACTGGGGCTCAGAAATTAATATGTCAGCGGAGTGGATTTATTGATCTACTTCACTCAGTGCTTATTGCGTTCAAAAACAAAAACCTCATCTGTCTCGCATCCAATATCGTTCAGACGGATACACCAACATCCAAAACCAAAACAAACAATTATCATGTTACAAATTCATAGTCAATATGCCAAGTCAACATTCTGAAGGACGTGCCCTTAGATTCTAATCATACCGTGAGGTCTTGACCCTTGGGTTATGTGTTATTTTCATGCAAACCAGAATTTGTTTTTACATTTAAGGTCACCTTTCTATTGTATGAAGACAACCGATTGTTGAAATTCAGGAAAATCAGCCTTGGCAGTTCCCAGGATTCAGGCATTGTATTGCTCCCATAAAAAAAAGCTTCTGTTGACAGTATGTATGAACAAAGATACAACAGATTAAGTTTCGAACACACTGTTCAAAGACACAGAGTTCAAGGAGTTTAAATCTCAATCAAACTATTTTGTTCAGATATAATTTTTTAGAAATTTTTGTATTTTAAATAATTTTTTAAGGGTCGGGTTTACGCCAAATGTGAATTTAAGTATTCGCAACAGTAGATGAATTAACAAACATGCAAATAAAAGTGAATTTCGGTGCAGTACAAATTACGCAGAATTTGCAATACATTTACCATGAACACATGGAATTAGCTTAAATCATATTTTCCACGCAACTCAAAATTACTAGAGCGAAAAATTCAGAAGGCAAAAACCTCACACAAGAAATCTAGAATGTGTGATGTGATCCGCATGTTTGTCTATTTAACATTTCTTAAAAAGCTGAATTTATTTTTAGACTAATGAGGCCACTGCAATAAACATTAATGTAACAAATAAATTACAATACTTTATTAGTATTGTTCATCTTTATTTGATTTACGCTGTTATTTTTCAAGTTTGTTACTGTCTGTTCTTACCTTTTTGTTGCCAAATCTTCCCTATCCTCATGTTTCCCTGTGAGTTTGGAAAGACTGGTAGGTAAGTAAGTCACGTGTCAGCAATTAGATAACCTTTGTCCAGATACACCAGGTAAGGACTGATTTTGTAGGTTAGTGAGTCTCGAATAATTAAGAACAAATAAATTACAATCATACATAAATACAATATAACATAGATAAAAGTGAATTATAGTTCACTATAAGAGAGTCTAACAGTATTTGGGTAAGTTACAAACATTATGTCAGCACCAAAAGCCTAACGGTATAGTGCACTGACATATAGCACCAAGGTGCTCACAGCGACCTGAGTTTGATTCCTGGCTCGAGGTCCTTTGCCAATCCTCCCCCTCTCTCTGCTCCCCATGAATTACTGTCAATTCTCCACACTATTCTATCCATTAAAGGTTAAAAACCCTTAAAATGTATTATTTAAAAAAAGTTACAAACATTATAATTTCTTGTGCCTGGATGTTTCAATCTCTGAAATATTTAAATGTTCACAGTCACTGGCCTTAAACGAGATTCCCCGAAAAATGAAAATGTACTCACTATTTAGTCACCCTTCACTTGTTTTAAACATTTATGAGTTGCTAAAATATCTTTTTTTTGTGTGTTCGACATAAAAAAAGAAACTCAGAAATGTTTGAAACAAGTGAAGGATGAAACTAAAATAGCGAATAAAGTTCAATTTTTGGCGTGAACTATCACTTTAAAAATGCATGCATATGATAAACTTTTACACCATTGTGATTCAACCCTCCATTGATTATAATCAACTATAATCCCAACTCAACATTGCATATATCCTGCGATGTGACTATTGCAGATGCACACATTGTGATATCGACCCTGAAACGATATATTGTGCAGCCTTAGTAACTAGTTACCTTTATAATGTAATTCAATTACTAACTCAGTTACTATTTATGAGAACTAGTAATTATAACTAATAACGTTTTAAAGTAACACGCCCAACACTGGTTAATGAGCCTTTTCGCATTAAAACTGCAATTTACTAAAGAATTCCTCTTAAACACATTTTTAAGCTATATACACTTTATAGTATTACAAACGTAAACAAATGCACTGCCATTGGAATCATTATCTCTATCAAAACATTCTATATACAGCATAATTTTACAGCGCTGAGCAATGTAGCCAATCACAGGATATCTGCTAACTTCTAGGCCAATCAGATGCGTTTACATTAATCATAAACAACTCAAAACTATGGAGTTTTGTTCAGTGCTGACTGCATGATGCTTGCAAATCCTCTCATCATAGCAAACTGTAGATGCTGTGTAAATAAGAGATTAACTGTGAATCGTTGAGCACTACAGATACGGTCACGATGAACTAAGATGAGTGACAGCTTTTTAGAGGTTATAAAGGGAGCCCTCTGTGCACGCTTTCTTAGTTATAATCCATTCAGAATGCGAATAAATTCACTCACAGATTCACTCTTGCAGTGATTAACATGGTGATAATCATTAATCCAAGAACGCCACTTGCCATTGCGTAGTGTTTACTACTTGAGCTAACTGAGTGAAAGTGGAACAGTGTGATGGAGTGGAGGTGAGAACTAATTAGCATATTCATAGTCCGCGAATACCAGTGTTGTGCAAGTTACTTCCAAACTGTAATACATTACAGATTACTTATTACTGTGATTTAAAAGTAATCCCTTACCTTACAATATTACTGTCTCAAAATTGTAATATGTTACATTACTCTTATATTACTTTTTAGTTACTTTCACCAAAATAACTACAGAATTAGAACTTAACATTCTAAAATGACTAAATGTACTGCAGAGCATTTTACATCCAGTAGAAAGCGATATGATGTAGCAGAATGACGGTGACCTATCCAGGCAATATAGTATATATTTGGCAACGTGAAGGCTCAAGACAATGCAAGAAAGGATAAGAGCCAGAATCACAAATGATCAAAGTCTGTTGAAAGTATGGTAAAGGTAAAGTGATTATCTGGCAATATTTGTGAATAGCTTGGCTATTTTCATATTAGACACAACAGGCCTATATGTAAACTCCAATGCCATGACGAGATGCATTTTTTTCTTAATCTTGCCATTATTCTATTCACTTTAAATTCAGGTTCACAACACAAAACTGTCATGCACAAAGTGAGCATGATGACCATAGCTTTCTCAATATAATGCTCGTGCACCGATTTCCTCTGTGGACAAAACTGCTTGTGAGCTCTCAAATATACGCTGCTCGCGTGCAAATTTTCTCATGCTCCCTCAAATATGCACTGCTCACGCACAAAATTTCTTGTGCGCTCACAGTACACTACTCGCTCAGTGAGATTATATGCAGACTCACAATTTGTGTCTTGTGTTCCCTCTTCCTTTCATGCTTTTTGATATAATTTATATTTGTACACTATTTATTAACAATAACCAAAATACTAAAATAGACTTACATATAAAATGTTTAATCTAATCCACTATAACCTTTTTTGTTGTTTGTTATATGATGAAATATTTCCAATTTCAAACACTTAAGACACAGAGAAAAGAAGTTGAATGCAAAGAATACATTTTTAAAAAACATTTATTAAACATCCAAAAGGTGCACCATACTAATCAAATAAAACAACATTTAAACAAAAATATAATGAATGCAAGCAGAAATGTAACCGATAAAAATAGGGGAAAACTTGATGAGGTATTATAGCCTACTGAACTATTCACTCCTCAAATAAATCTCACTATCAATCCCATTTTATCATGGCAACTAAAATAAATTGAACACGTCTCTGTTGTCTTCCATATTGCTGATGAGATTGTGGAGGACATTTTCCCCGTCATGTACAGTGTTTTGAACAGTTCTACAGTAAAGTACTTCAATTAATCAGTTGTGCTAATACTAGTTGCTATGGTAACATAAGCGTAATATAAACAAATTACCCAGTGCTGTAGTTTTTTTTTTTACAATATAGGGTATACTATACTACAATTCACCACACTTTACTGTAGTAAAACTACACTTTGTATTTCATTTTATCAGTTCACTATTCTTAATACTACAGTATGCTGAAGCATTCATTAACAAATTGTAAATAATACTAGCCTAAAACATAGGCAGTATATCTAACACTCAAAAACACAAGTATTTATTATAGAATTTATCATAACCTTTTAGTGTTTCGTGTATTGCTAATAAATACTGTAGCAACATATAAACCATATCAACATTATTGGGATAACCAATTGAACAGGAGGATCTCTGGAGAGCAAAAGCACGAAAAGAAGAGGAAACACTAGGCACAAAATGTGAGTCTGCATCATCTGACGGAGCCAGAGCAGATCATTCGCACGTGAGCAGCCGTGTTTTGAGTGCATGCGACTGCGAAAAAAAAATTGCGGTCGAGTTGTTCACGAACAGAGAATTACATGAATGCGCTCTTGTAAAACTGCGCTTACGACTGTTGTCAGTGAAATAACGCCATATGCACATACGTCCATCTCGCGAATGTACTGTCTTCTGCTCATCTATTTTGCCGCTTTTCCGCTGCACGTCAGGGCTTGACCTTACTGTGAACCGGGCTGAGCCAATAGCCTCGGACCTCGAGCTCAGAGGCTGAAATCATTCCGCGTTCAAAGTAAAAAAGTTCCAATAGCCAGAGGGATATTGATGACAACACGCGCATATATTCACTAACCACGAACAGAAAATAGAACTTACTTGCGGTATTTTTTATTTGGTAATGTCTTGCGGGCGAAAAGTTTGTTGTAACGCACGCGTTACTGAACATGTACCGAGTAAAATATTACTGAAAATGTATAAGTAATGCCTTACACTACTGCGTTACTGGAAAATGTAATACATTACTGTAATACATTACTTTTGTAACGCATTACTCCCAACACTGGCGAATACTAAATGAGGTAAGGGTGTAGAGTTACATTCCAACCATTTTAAGAGCCGATGAAATCCTTTTTATGAGGGAAAATATTTCAAATTGCATTTTGATCATTAAAGATTAGTTTTAAGGGATATATTTAATGACTTTCGAGAGAATAAAAAAAAAACAATTTTAATAAAAAAAAAAAAAAAGAAAATGTAACATTTATATTTGATACTTTTCAAAGACATTCGATTCAAATTATGTATTTTTACATTTAGAATATAAGTTTAGAAAGCGTGCAAAACACTTTTACAAATATTTTAAAATCCGATTTCATCAATTTGTGTCTGCATATTTCAAATAGAATATAATTACAATATTTTAAAGATCATTTTATCAAAATGTAAATTTTTATCAAAGTCTACACTTCAGCAACTTTATGTATTCCAAATTTCATGGTTTTATTCAAACCTCTACACTACCTGACAAAAGTCTTGTCATCGATCCCAGTTGTAGGAGCAACTTTTGGAAAAGTGTCAGAAGGCAGATTTTTTAGATGAGCCATTTGTTGAACTACATCCCAATCATCACAAATACTGCAGAAGACCTATTAGAACCCGCATGAACCCAAGATTCTTACAGAAATCAGTCAATTTTGGTGAAGCAAAAATCATGGTTTGGGGTTACATTAAGTATGGGGGCGTGCAAGAGATCTGCAGAGTGTATGAAAACATCCACAGCCTGAGGTATCAAGACATTTGTGCTGCTCATTACATTACAAACCACAGGAGAGGACAAATTCCTCAGCAGTGCAGTACTCATTCTCATGCTTTAACCTCCACATCAAAGTTCCTGAAAGCAAAAAAGGTCAAGGTACTCCAGGAATGGCCAGCCCAGCCACCATACATGAACATTATTGAGCATGTCTGGGATAAGATGAAGGAGGAGGCATTGAAGATGAATCCAAAGAATCTTGATGAACTCTGGGAGTCCTGCAAGAACGCTTTCTTTGCCATTCCAGATGACTTTATTATTAATAAGTGATTTGTGTCATTGCAGAGATGTATTGCAGCTCATCAGAGTCATAAACAATATTAATTCTTTTTCCACTGCACCGTGACTTTATATTCTAAACTGTACATTATTTTTGTTAAGTGACAAGACTTTTGTCTAAGCAAAGTCAGATATTATGGCCCGTTTCCACTGAGTGGTACGGTACGGTTTGGTTTGGTACGCTTTTATGGCCGTTTCCACTGTCAAAAGGCGTACCGAACCGAACCGAACCGTACCGTACCGTACCACTTTTTCGGCACTCTTTCGAAAGGGTACCAAACACGAGAAAGGGTACCAAAAGGCAGAGCTAGACGCGCAGCTGAATGCTATTGGTTTACAGAGAAACGTCATTCGCTTAAGCAACAAGCCAGAATGAAAACAAAAAAACCGCCATGTTTAAAATACACAGCGAGAGATTATAGCGGAATTATATATACATAAAATGACGAGCCATGGTCGATCTGGGCTCAAATAAACCTTGTCGTCGTCTTGATGAACAGCCACAAAGCCATGGAGTAGAGCAGAATCTACCCTGTGCCTCGTAGTTTTTACGAGGCAGTTTGAAGCGCGAGCGGTTTCGCTTTCTTCCTTGCGCTCGCCGAGCGTCTATATCTGAAATAACAAATTTCTTGAGCTGATGATAATAACCTGTACTTGATTATTGACGTGCTTTTGAAAGCCGATCCTGTCAGACACCGACAGACGCGAGAGTGAAGCGTGAAAAAGCAAAGGAGAAGCCGGAAAAAAAGAAGCACATTATTTTTCAGCAAACATTAACAAAATGC
>NC_079456.1:31495215-31512715 GCF_903798145.1 Danio aesculapii | reverse complement strand
AACTACACGTCACAATGAGGCATAGCACAAGCTCTGTGATTGGTTGGCTTGGTAGCGTTGATGAGTGTGGGCGGGACTGAAAGCCCTGTGAACCCTTTGGAACGAGTGTCGAGTCCCGTGAAGGAGCTCCAGGTGAAAATTTTGTTTTGTGTTCACCTTACGATTAAAGTTATCGCACGTCTGCTGCTTCCCACCTCAGAATGAGCACGTTTAAGCTACTTGTACATTAAAGTAGCGTTCAGAAAAAACAAAACACTAGCGAAGAAACTTGACACAGAGGAACATAAAAACCTCACTGCCAGTTAGCATTTCAGAAGTGTTATTGTAGAGCAACACAAACAGCACACAGAAGTATAAATGCACAGCAACGCACAAGGCATGCAAGATCATGGCAATCACTCAACGCAGAAGTATAAACCAACCTTATTTGTATCTTAGTGTCTCTGAAACCAGTGGCTTTGCTATGTATTCAGAGGCTTCTATGTGGAGGGCCACCGCTACACACTTTGCTCAGATACTAATTCAACACACCTGATGCAGTTAAAAGAGAGGTGTTTCTCAATTCCAAGAATGCTGAGAACAGACTCGTGTTCTTGTGGAGACCGGTCTTGCCAAGTTACCTCAGAAAAACGAACTCGGGAGACCAGAGAAGGCAGCCTCTGAAAAAAAGAGATGCTGCGTTCTTCCTGATGGTCACATGACCATGACAGCATTCGAACAACGATTTATTGTTTTTCACAATACTATGAAATATATTAAAACCGTACAAATAGAATTCACACAATACAAATAAAACTAATTTTAATACAAATTTCAGCAAATAAACACCCTTAATGTGTCTATGCCTTTACAAAGATTTTTCATATTAATGTTTACTTTCACCTTGTCATTTAGAGAAACTCCTCAGATAAAAAAAATGTATGTCTCTGAACTTTAATAATAAATCTAAATAAAATGCTGAACTTCCCACATCCTTTATTCAGCTGCAGTGACTTCTGGGACTTGAGCAAATTTTGCTCTTAAGTCTGCATCGACGCATCCTCTATCAAGAACACATTCGGGAACTTTCACGCATCCTCCATTCTTGCAGTCTTTAGTACTGGAACTGAACTTTTGCATATGAAGAACAACCAAAGTCTTTAGGATTACTTTAAAGCAGGTGTGGCATGGAGCTAGTAGGAGCAAAACTGCAGAGCTGTAGACCACCTGGAATGGAGTTTCAGACCAATGCTCTAAAGGTGGGCATACACATTGTACTTTTTGCTGTTGTACTAGCTCGGACATATTATCTCCTTTATTTTTTTTCACTATGGCGAGAAAAGTCATTTTGAAATGGTTGATGCTCTTATGGTTGTAAGTTGTACCATGTGAGAGGAACTAACAAGCTGAGCCAAACACTCATGAGCTCCTAAATCATTTTTAAACATGTCAAATAAAGTTAGGGAGCTGTCAGCTTGAATTTGTGAGGTTAAGCAAGCCGAACTGTCAAACTGTCTGAAGCTGAACAATGAGGATAAAGTCTCTGATTTTTGAGCCCATCATTTAATCTATTAATTTACTTATGTAGATGTATGTAAATGCATATTTATTCAGTTTTTACATTAATTTCACTAATAATATGCAAACGTTTATATGATTTATGTACAATACAGTTTGTAAACTAACATTTTCTGTCTTTTATTATATGAGACTTACTTTGCTAACTTTGAGAAGGGACAAATCACAAACTGGTCACAGGGTTTTGGCGTTTGGGAGGAATGTCTCACAATACAAAGTTCATTGCTATCTGCTGCTTATAGGAATGAGTATGATGAACCCTTCAAGGTTGAAGGTGCCAACAATTGACTCTACTCAAGGACCTGACCAAACTGGGGCCAGGAGGGTCACTGTCCTGCAGAGTTTAGATGAACCATGATTCAACACACATTTCTGGAAGTTTTTAGTATGACTGGTAAGACCTCAATTGTCTGATTTGGGTGTATTTATTTACTTAGTAGCAAGACTAGACACCCCTGTGCTCACGTCTTGATGCCAGATACCACAGGACACTTTTAGGGACTCTTGTAGAGTCCATGTGTTGGCACTATTTTTAATATGCAGAGGACAAACAGGAAATAAGCACAATGTTTTAATTTAAGATGAACCAAACAAGAAGATATCATTTTAAGTCATCTTAAGGCCCCCTGATTGAGGAGCACACCCAATATGGACATCTATTACCAGGAGCCAAGCACTGCAGGTGCGGAGGCACCAATTGTTTTTGTTAGCGTTCCTATTTTTATTATTCTTTTTCCTTATCTTCTTCTTCTGCCAGATTTGAATGGCAGCCCATATA
Source organism: Danio aesculapii (assembly GCF_903798145.1). Classification (NCBI taxonomy): domain Eukaryota; kingdom Metazoa; phylum Chordata; class Actinopteri; order Cypriniformes; family Danionidae; genus Danio; species Danio aesculapii. The sequence continues at coordinate 31,510,380 of NC_079456.1, read as the reverse complement.
ACCATATGCGGGAAAGTTGTGTAATTTGGCACAATGATAGAGAGCAGTGTCAACATAAACCACAGCAAATCTGAAGTCTCTAACTCAAACTTTCTAACGCCACCACTTGTCCAAAATTTAACGTATGTTTATTGTTATAACTTTTGAACCCATTGGGCTACAATCAAAAGTATTTTTTCCTCTGAATCCTTGGCTAAAGCCAATTCAAATGCACCATATGACGTCATTTTCCATCATGGATTTTTTTTGCTATTTTGAATTTTCCGCAAAATTTGTTTGATCAAACTCATCTTAGGCCGTTTATCCGATTTTCACTAAAATTCAATCACATGATCTATAGACCATGTTGACAAAAAGTTATGGAATTCAAGTTGATTAGACCAACCATTTTTGTTTAACTTGCAAACAAATTCAATGAAGAGCTTGTGAAAATGGACTTTAAATGATATCTCCATAACGCATTGACGTATTCACACCAAACTTGGTGTGTGTTATGACAAGTATGGTTTGAGGTTATCTGCAGTGTTTGACATGACATGTGTCTTGTTATATTCCCTGGATCATCCCACATGACATGTATCTTGTTATATTCCCTGGATCATGCCAAGACCATTGATACCAAATATGCCAAAATCAACTAAACTTCCTGTCCGCCATTTTGTTTTTTCAAATTTTCACCAAATTTGACTTGGAACTTCATACCATGCTGGCAAAAAGTTATGGAATTCAAGTTGATTAGACCAACTGTTTGCGTTTAATGATGCAGTAGGTGATCTGACACAATTCTAGCCTGTTACAATAAGTCTCTGAAACACAGTCCCTCCCCTGCCATCCAAATCCACGCCTCCTGAAAACACGAGTGCACGCACCTTAAAGATGACAGCAGAACCCTCTCTCATGTGTTGAGCTAAAGCTAAAGCTTGGCCGGTGGCATGCAGGAATTACACTCATTACTAACCCATACTTGCATGCCATTTCTGACAGAATTTTCAGAGTAGAGGTAAACAATATAGAGAGTGCGTCACAGGTCGTCATTGTTCAAAAATGAACCAATGTGAATATAAAACCAACTTCACCTCAGTAAAGCAGGCTAGGCGGAATAACGCTACTTACTTCCCTTATGAAACTGAAAATTGTCACATCAATCTATTGATTTCAGTGGCTTAACAACACTTCTGTGTATATAACCTAATCATAACAACACAATCTATTTCAGCTCTGCGTGACTAAAATAGTTTTAAAACGTAACATTACCGGTCTAAGAGAAATACTTCAGCCATGGTGTCGTCCTTCCTCCAGCGTGCAAAAATAACTCCAATATTGATTAAGGATTTTAAAAAAGTCCTGATTCAGCATGTTTTTACCGCTCTCTCTCGCGCCTGCTCTCTCTCTCTCATGAACGCGCAGCACGTGTATGCACAAAAGGCGGAGCTGCGTACAAACAGGTGCGCACTAGTTCAAATCTGCATTTGCTGACAGACAGTTTGAGCTACTTATCAGAATTATGGAAGATGTCGGTCCAACAGTATTTTAACTGGATGAACATTTTTTAGTCTTATGCCTTACCCAGAATATAAAAATACACTTAGATCATTTACTTTAATTAGTACTACTGGAATGTGAAGAGACTTTCAACCAGCACAACAAAAAATGTTTCGGAAGACAATCACCTACTGCACCTTTAATTTGTAAACAAATCAAATGTAATGCTTGCAAAAAAAGAACTTGAGGCGATATCTTTATAACACATTGATGCATTCACATTCGTAAGAACTATGGTCTGACATTACATGCAGTGTTTCGGCACAGTGCCCCCTAGTGGTCCAGAGATACAAAAAAAAGGCTTTTTTTGCTTATAACTTCTCAAACTTTTGTCGAAAATTCATAAAATTGGTCTCTTTACATCCAGCAGAGCATGTCGGACGAGGTCTGATTTTCCCAGGTCAGCCATTTTGTCCGTAGACCATTACATACGTCAAATGTATTCAAAAATTCATTGTTTCACTTTGTCTGAAGCTCCATACTAACCATGTTGCTTTTGGCCTCTGGACTGCTTTGCTCATTCTATCTGCTGCTTGCAGCTATATTTCAATATTGTGTTTGTGAATGTAAAGCAATAGCTCAACTCGTGGACAAGCAAACAAGTTCTCTGTTTAACAGTTTCAAGTTTTATACACTTGCATACACACACCAACCAAAGTTTACTTTTAAGCCTATCCCTACTTTTCATTAGGGTTTCAAGGTCTATGCAACTTGTAACTTGCACGCTCACTCATGACTCTCTGCAACCAAAGTGGCTAAACCTAAGAACATATACATGTTGTATTTGCAACATTTCCATGATGTTTTGCAAGGCACAATGTGGAGTTTTTCTGTGCACAAAGCATGACTCTTAAATTCAAGATGGGCAGATTAAGGGTGTGCATAAGAAGCCTGTGTCCTTATTCTGTCCCACTGTGAGGAACTGGGTCAGTCTTTGTGCGTTTCTTTCTCAGAAGAGAATAATTGCAGTTACTTCCAGTGGAACAATCTTGTGAAAATGCTGCAGGTGAACAATGAGCAATACTTACTTGCATTATAGAATTCGTAAATAGCTAAAAGTTATGCACTGTCCCTAAATGACTTTGGAAAATAAGTCTCTCTTGTTGCGTTTACATTGATTGGCAAACATGACTCCTTCAGAATAAACATGCTGTACTGTTTGCAGATCATTGTCGATCAGACAGATTATGCTACTTTAATAGGATTGGAAAAGAACTGCAGCTTCTCTTTGCATAGTGAAAAGTAAACAACGTTTTTAGCTCATCAAGATTAGCAGCAACACATTCGGTGTTCTGAAAAATCGACAGTTCATTAAGGTGAACATATTTCCATAAGGCAGAGGAAGATCAAGATTTATAGTTTCCCTTGGGGTATCCATTACCATTAGGCATAAAAGAGATAAAAAAGACAGAGAATATTCATGCAGAATTTGCATATCGCTTTGCCGTTAGATTTTCTCGGCAAGAGTTTGACCCTTTGCATGTCAACATCTCATTAATTCCGCCAGTTCATCAATCTGTCACTCTCTTAGTTCCTCTTTCCGCCTGTATTAACTCTCTTTGGCTTTAAAGAAGGTATTTAACGCTAAATTTTTATATTCATCTGCGAGCACGATCATGTAACCCTCCACATTGAGATGCCACTTAGAATGTTTTAAACATAAGATGAATTTGTGCACTTATTCTAGATTCAGCTTAATTCATCTTGCTTTGCGCAGTTAAAACTATTCATTTTGACTTCAATAAAACTCTCTAAGGTCGTTCCTTCGCAAGACATTGATGTATTTTTCACTTAAAGATGAATAAAAAGAGACTCTAACAACTTAGTAGTTCTTTATATAAATAAGATGCATTTATCTTGAGATTTTGAGACAGACAGACAGACACTGTAGATAGATAGAGTAATAATGTAATTACATTTATTATCTATTTAAACAATTCAATATTATAAAAAATATATCTGAGAATTCTCATGCCACACATATACACTCACTGGCCACTTTATTAGGTACACCTTACTAGTACCGGGTTGGACCCCCTTTTGCCCTCAGAATGGCCTTAATCCTTCGTGGCATAGATAGGTACTGGAAAGGTACTGGAAATATTCCTCAGAGATTTTGGTCCATTATGCCATGATATAGCATCATGTCTTCTGCAGATTTGTAGGCTGCACATCCATGATGCGAATCTCTCGTTTCACCACATCCCAAAGTTGCTCTATTGGATTGAGCTCTGGTGACTATAGAAGCCATTTGAGTATAGTGAACTCATTGTCATAAAGGGATGGACATGGTCAGCAAAGGTACTCGGGTAAGCTGTGGCGTTGACACGATGCTCAGTTGGCACTAATTGGACCAAAGTGTGCCAAGAAAATATCCCACACACCATTACACCACTAGCACCAGCCTAAACCGTTGATACAAGGCAGGATTGATCCATGTTTGCATGTTATTGACTCCAAATTCTGACCCTACCATCTGAATATTGCAGCAGAAATTGAGACTCATCAAGCCAGGCAACGTTTTTCCAATCGTCTATTGTCCAATTTTGGTAAGCCTGTGCAAATTGTAGCCTCAGTTTCCTTTTCTTAGCTGACAGGAGTGGCACTTGGTGTGATCTTCTGCTGCTGTAGCTCATCTGCCTCAAGGTTGGATGTGTTGTGCATTCAGAGATGCTCTTTTGCAGACCTCGGTTGTAACAAGTGGTTATTTGAGTTAGTGTTCCCTTTCTATCAGCTCAAACCAGTCTGGCCATTTTCGTCTGACATCAACAAGGCACTTGCGCCCACAGAACTGCCGCTCACTGGATACTTTCTCTTTTTCAGACCATTCTCTGTTAACCCTAGAGATGATTGTGAGTGAAAATCCCAGTAGATCAGCAGTTTCTGAAATACTCAGAGCAGTCTGTCTGGCACAAACAACCATGCCACATTCAAAGTCACTTAAATCACCTTTCTTCCTTATCCTTATGGTCGGTTTGAACTGCAACAGATCATCTTGACCATGTCTACATGCCTATTTGCATTAACGGACAGTTGGACATGTGTACCTAATAAAGTGGCTGGTGAGTGTACGTTTTTATATTACCGATGGCTCTTTAATCAATATGTAATATTTATTATGCATATATACTGTACATACTGATATATACTGTATATACTGACTCAGGGCAATGGCTATGTTTTTTTTAATCTTGGGTGTCATCGATTTGGTTGTTAGTTGTTTACTTCTTCAAAATGTTGTGTGCTTCATATTAGAGAGGAAGACCTGTTCGTGTATTAATCCTAAAGCACTGCATTAATCTGACTAAATCAAATGAATGATGGCAAACAGTTTGATTTTAAGTGCGGACTCCACCCACCCACAACTCTCTCAAATATGCACACACACACACACACACGCAATTATCTCCTCTTTCTCCATATACCATAGACTGGGGGGAATCGTTTCCATGACAATACTCCTTTCTGATGGCTAAAGCGCAAGCAGAAAATATTCCAGATGCATCCGAGGCGCCTATATAGAAAACAGATCAGAGAGCTGCTTTCAGGCAAGCCTCGCAGGAGACGAGCCTGTAATCAAAGAGCGAACGTGTACAAGTATTTTCCATCTGAAGCCAGGTGAAGCTCTCTTTACACGGCGGTCTGTTCAGAGGAGGTTAATGCGCTTTAATGACAAAAACAGGGGCGGGTGTTGCCCTCTTGTCCACTCAGTCTAATGCTGAGAACCCCTGCTGTTCTCCTAATGGTTGCGAGAGAGTAAGGATGGTTGTATCGCCCAGAGGCTAATAGCAGACACAACCACATTAGCTGTGTCCTGTGCCATCTCTTCTCAGCAGAGCTCTGTGGGTAGAGGATATTAAACCGTCCCAGCAGGTGCTGCCGTCACCTCTCACACACACATGCAGGACAAGGTCTGTAATACAGGAACAAGGCTGTCTGCTAGTATTCCTGCAAGTATTAGAGCATTTATGAATATCTCAATTAGTTTTCAATTAAATCATATTGCAATAATATGGAAAAAAAATCTTAAACTTTGGTCTTTGGTGATTTGTATAATCATGTAAATCACCCTTTAAGAGACAAAATTGCAAGCAGAACAAAATTAATACCTGCAGTAATATTATGCAACAGGACACAAGTGCTCTTGACTGTAGTGAACATTGAGGGAGGTTGTGGATTAAAGGTATTAACATTGTAACTATGTAAATAGTCTATGGTTTCTTACAAAGAAAGATCATTTCACTTTGTGTTCATTTTGCTTGTATATGATTCCTTTGCTCTCAAAGGGATGCTAGGCATTCAGTTCAATACATGTTTATTTATTTATATAGTGCTTTTACAATGTAGGTTGTGTCAAGGCTGCTTAACATAGAAGTTCTAGTAAAAATCCAGATTTTAGAGTTGAAGTTCAGTTTAGTTCAGTTCAGCATGGTTTAGCCGTGGTTTGTAGCCATGAATGAGAAGGCTTGACCTCCTTTACTCGACTTTGCTATTCTAGGTACTACTAGAAGCTCTGAGTTTTGAGATCTTAAAGAGTGGGTTGGATTGTAGCGAGACAGAAGGTTGGTTAGATAAACAGGAGCTAGATTACTTAAAACTCTATAAGAAGCAATATTTTTTAATCAATACAGAACTTAACAGGAAGCCAGTGTAAGGAGGATATAATCGGGGTGATATGATCATATAGACCTGGTAAGAACTCTGGCAGCTGCATTTTGCATTAACTGAAGTTTATTAATAAAGGATGCTGGGCAGCCAGCGAACAGAGCATTACGGTAATCCAGCCTAGAAGTCATAAAAGCATGAACTAGCTTTTCTGCATCATTGGGGCAGCATTGGCCTAATGGTTAGAGAGTTGGACTTGAGATCCAAAGGTTGCAGGTCCTGGTACCAGCAGGGATTGTTGGTGGGGAGAATGTATATTCACTTCAATTCCATGGCTGAGATGACTGCCTTGAACAAGGCACCAAACCCTCAACTGCTCCCCGGGTGGCCCACTGCTCCAGGTGTGTTTTCACAGGTGTAAGTCGATTTGGATAAAAGTGTCTGCTAAATGTATAAAATGTAAATTTTAATGTAATTGGTAATTTATTAAATATTATAAATAATTTTTCTTAACTTCTAAACTCGGCAGAGTTTGACATCCTTGCCCTAGAGCAGGGGTGCCCAAACTCGGTCCTGGAGGGCCTGTGTCCTGCATATTTTAGTTCCAACCCCAATTAAGCATACAAGAACCATCTAATCAAGCTCTTTCCAGGTATACTACAAACCTCCAGGAAGGTGTGTTGAAGAAAGTTGGAACTAAACTATGCAGGACACCAGACCCACCAGGACAGAGTTTGGGCACCCCTGCCCTAGAGAATCAAGTTCTTGGGCCTGGTGATCTATGATGTCCTTCGTAGCCCAGAAAAATCACCACATCTGCAGAAAAGAATGATTCACCCTGAGTTACCTTAATTCCTGGGAGAGGGCTGTTTTCAGTTTATTTCTAAATCTATGACCATCAACAAGTACAAATGTCACCGGAGGAACCTCACCTTTGTCAGGGTTGGGGAGCAGACACATGCATGGATCATGCATTGGAGGCCAATCTGGAAAGGCGACTCAAATTTCCGGTTAACATTGTGGCAATTGCAGGTGTGATGGTAACAACAGTCACTTTGAAGTAGGTGCTGCTGATAGAGCTTGTAGTTCCCTGAGAGGAGCAATTAAAAGGGGAATATATATAAATAATCCAGGATCCAGATGGAGTAAAGAAACGCGGGGTGGAAGGCACACTGTTTGCCTCTTGAATTTGGGTAAAGATTCTATGCTGCCTTCAGTCATAATGAAAGGTCTAAGTACTGTACTACAAAGAAAGAAGCAATCAAGTATTCCATGGAAGATGTTGAAAGGCCCTCCAAATGGTCATGGCTTAAGAGAAGTGATCCATGAGACAGTGATGTCATATATAGCTGATAGTGGCTGGGCAATGATTCTCTAAATTTTAACTGATGTACTGTATAGCTTTTTATTTGTTACCCATGTCAGAAGATGTGTCCTATGACCATATTCCAGTATAGAAAAAAATATAACTACTTATCTGACTCAAACTGTGAAAGGCGGCTTCATTTTTATACTTGTATTGACCAACCATCAGTCTTCAACTCAATGAATGTCTTTCGGTTGTGCAGCTATTTATCATTATTCACAAATCTTCTCATGTAGACTCACAGGATATCAAAAGTGTACACCAAATGCACAGTTTAGAATATCGCTGAAAGTTGTAGGTCATCCATGTACTTTTTGCTGAATGTTTTCTAAATACTTTGAATAAGGCTATTTCCATAGTATGACTGAATTCAAACAAAAAGATTTGACATATTTTACTCAGCATTCCAGTACTGTCTCCTCTGCAGAGGATGTATGCTGTTTTCTAAGTGTATTGTTTGCCTAAGAGCCTTCACACCAGGAGACCCATCTGTGATGGCTTAAAATGCTGTTTAAGTATTCGGCTCACTGGGTTCTGGCACACATTTAAGTCCTGTCCTATCTATCTACATAAATTTTACATACACAAGTGGCTTGTTTCCGGGTGTAATGCTGTCAGAAGTCCCAACGGACTGTCCCTTTTGACCCGGTTGATAATTCATCCTTAGACGATAGGCTACACTTGTTGGATTTTTGTGTCAGTAAGATAGATGCTCTCAACGTTCCTTTAGAGAATATGAGTTAAGAGGACCATCCACAGGATGCTAGAGTAAGGCCTATTCAGATGGTAATTGTTCATATGGAGATGTGAGGTCATTTTTTTATTACCTACTGCCTTCCAAATTGGAGCTCTGCTGAAAAAATATAGTGCTTACAAGCAGTACATATTGCATTTTAGATGGAAAATCTTTTGATCCAATTACCAATAATTCTTTACAAACAGTAGAGTTGTGTGGGAATTATATTCATATGTGAATACATCAAAGTTTACAAAGACAAGCAGGATCAGAAATGGTTTAAAAATAAAAATTATTATAAATTATGTACCAATGCTAAGCATTTAAAATGACTGTGACATTCTGATGCAGCGTTCACACCAGAAGTGGATGAAGCCTCAGGCGTGAGTAATTTACATGTTAAAATTGCAACGCGCATGAACGAGGTGACGCAAATGACACAGCGGTGCAAGTTGAGCGTATTGCGCAATGTGCATATTGCCATGTTAACCAATCAGGAGCTTTCTGTTGTAGGGGCGTGATTATGGCGTAGCGCCTGTTGTTGGTGTCACAGGGAGAAATCCTCTTGCCGACAACAGCTCATCAAACTGGGCTTGGCTCCGTCTTAAGCACTGCTGAAAGCCTCCATCCAGGAGGAGTTGATGAACTCACAGAGCTGGGTGCACCTCAGAATGCATCTGGTGGACTCAGACATGGCTGCAAACGAATCTACGCTGCTTTTCAGCGTTCCTAAAGCACAGTTATTCTCTCGATAAAATCCATGTTAGTAATTTAGCAACGAAGCTTAAGGCACTGGGCAGACAGAAGCCCTGCCTATGACGCAAATCTGCGTCTATTGTGAAGAGAATTTGATGCATGGATGAAATGGATTTGATGCGCGAATAAAGAGAGTAAACTCAAATCGTTCATATGTCTATTTGCACGTGAATAGTGTGATTTATTCGTGCATTCCACGTCTGGTGTGAACACAGCATAAGAGTATCCATTAACATTATTACATGGCTCTCTGAAATATTTGATAAGGATTCATCAGTCAACACATTCCAAGGTATGTTATTCCAATAAAACAACTGAAATTAATAATAAAGGATCATCTAGGTCATTTAAATAATTTTTATTGTCAGTGAATATGTTCACATCTATATTTATATGCTTGTCTTTCATGCACTGTTTTGACTGTTTGGCACCATCTTAAGACTGAATAATACGTAGGTTAAACCCTGCTCACACTGTGTGAGATTTTAGCCACAATTTTGTCATCTGAGACAAATTTGGGAAATCCTAAAAGATTCCTGAAATCCCAGGCTAAAACTGGAGATCTTCAATCATTCGTGTGACATGTTCAATGCCACAGCCATATCACCCAGCAGCCCAAGACCAGTTACTCACTAAAGCTAAGTAGGGCTGAGCCTGATCAGTACCTGGATGGGAGACCACATGGGAAAACTAAGTTGCTGTTGGAAGTGGTGTTAAAGAGGCCAGTAGGGGGTGCTCAACCTGTGGTCTGTGTTAGTCCTAATGCCCCAGTAAAGTGAAGGGGGCGCTATACTGTCGGTGAGCGCCATTTTTCGGATAAAACGTTAAACTGAGGTCCTGACTCTCTGTGGTCATTAAAAATCCCATGGCACTTCTCGTAAAGAGTTGGGAAAGTCCCTCAATCAGCCCTTAACCATCATGGCCTCCCAATTGACCGAATTGGCTCCATCACTGTCTCTCCACTCCACCTATAGCTGGTGTGTAGTGAGCGCACTGGCACCGTTGTCCTGTGGCTCCTGTCGCATCATCCAAGTTGATGTTGCACACTGGTGGTGGTGTGGAGGGCAGACACTTTCCTGCAGTATGACAACAGCTGCATTGAGCGTCAACCCAAGAACCAATAGGAGCTCTGAATTTGATGACGCGATTCATGCAACAATTCAAATGACCACAGGGACATGTCAAACAGTTTTTTTCTTCCTGGTTTTATTATTGAGACGCGCTGTGTGCAAAAATGCCGCTACAAATTGTTTACGTTTGCTGGAATCATTTCAGAACATGGGATAGTGAAAGTGTCACGGGTGGATGACTCCGGGGGCGTTTTCTTTTGTGTTTGGCGCGTCTTTATTGTCGTTCAGTCTGACTTTATGATGGCTGAGATCTTAAAGTGTGACATGGGAGCCATGTTTGTGCAGTCTGACATGCTACAATCGTTCAGGATCATTAAAAAAGAAAAAGAAAAAAAAAGAAAAACCCAGTGTGAGCCAGCCTTTAGTGTATGCTCCATTCAGACTTTTTTTTCTGTCAGCCAAACTTTTGTTGTTTCGATCAGATCTGGTTCAAGTACCTGGGAAAAGTGCATTATCCTAGTTCAGTCTCATTATTCTAACATTGTATATTTTACTTGCAACAAAATTAACTGCACAGCGCATATCATTATAAATAAGGAGCACAAGCAGTGAAAATGTAACAAAACAATTATCTGAATCACATTGTGTTTAACTGAAATTATATCAAGATGCAAACGCTATATATAAGCGCAGATCTTTGGATTGCTGGTATTTCTGCTCAATACAAAAGAAACCAACAACAAAGAATTTGAATTTTTACATGTAGTCAATCAGGTATTTTTAAGCTTGGTTTATAGTCAACACGTCCACATGAGCATCTTTTTATGAAGGTGTTTATAGAGTTTATCAGATAAGCTATAAATCCACTGAGCTTTTAATGAGTTTTAATGTATGTGTGTCAACTTCTTCTAAACCAAAGGGGCTATACCCTTTATCTAAACTCAGTCATCAGCAAATAAATGTCAAGTTTATTTGATCCCTCTGACTCAGAAGACACAATAATCTCTGCTGTTTGTTCACAGCTGGCTTGGACAAAGGTGTTCTCACTTTCTACTTAAACCTGTCACACAAACAGAATCTTCATGTATTTGCTCTCGAATGAAGTATAAATATATGTATAAATATATGTTTATATATACACTGTATTCATAACACAGCCGTTGCAATTAATCCCCCCCCCCTCCCATTTTTTTACAGATCTAATTTATTTTTATCTATTATATTTATACTATTTTAATTTATCAGCCGATTCCATTGTTATCACTCAATTCAATGGGCGTTATCAGCTGATAGATATGAGCCAGGGCTACTACTAGAAGGCTGAGAAGGCTGCTATCATCCATCCACATGGTTAATCAGCTATAGATCACATCAGCTGCAGCCGGAAGTTAACGAAAATTTATATTATTTATTAAATTTCCTATTAATTGTATTTTATGAATGTCTACCCCTACTCCAACTCTAAACCCAACCATCACAGTAATGTAAAAACAGATCTGGAGTTTTCTCTATTAGTATAGCTGATTAACCATGTGGATGTATGATAACAGCCTTCTGGCCCATATATATATCAGCTGATAACCACTGATAACGCCCATTCAATCAAGTCATAACATTCGAAGCAGGTGGTTTTATACAATGTCAACTTCAGGTCAATTTACTAATAAAAAAAGGAAAAAATACAGCTGAATGTTCATGGGCAATGTGGGTCAAACTAGTCTCTCTTTTTATCTATCAGCTCTCTACAACAGGGGTGTCGAACTCAGTTCCCGAAGGGCCGCAGCCCTGCAAAGTTTAGTTCCAACTAGGAATGCTCAAAATAACCAATTACCGTTAACCGAAAGACGCATTTTAAACTGATTAATGGTACCAGTTAAATGATTAAAAATTATTATTTTATATATTTTTAAACTTTGGCTGCATAAGGGGCCGATCACAGCGAACATGCTTTTTGCTTTGAGAGGTGTATCTTTTAAATGGTTTACTAAAGGCTACGAGTGTTATGCGTGCCGCTTACGCACCCTGCGCGCCTCATGTTTGCGGAAAAAGCGCATTACGTCAGTCACGTCTTTTTCATTCGTCAATCAAATGAAAGCAGAGGCAGGGTTTCCATTGAGGTGACAGCAGTGTTTGTGTTGTTAAGACAGCTACGGAGAACTTAAAACAGCAACAACTAGTCTCTCCTTCATCTTTAAGTTATCCAGAGCTGTATGACTTTACAAATTTTCAATAATCACAATATTATTAAATAGTACAATTATAACAACAATCAACACTCACGCACAACACACTGCTGATTCAGTCGTTTCCTAGTGACATAAAAAAAGAGCACCACGCTTCTTTTTATCGTGTCAACAAAAAAGGCAGTGTGGTGCGCCTTGCGTTTTTGGAATGGAAAAGCTTGTTAGGTGTTATCAGCCCTTAAATGTGCAACACATATTTGTTAATTGGGGGTACGGCAACACGTGCAACCACACGTGCCTACGAATGTATTTTGCCAAAGAAGCAAAATGAAAGAAAAATATTGCTGGTCAACGTTTGATGAGATGATGCCAAACCAGCGCTAATGCTGATAGCCTCTGTGCTGGATTCGCATCATAAACTCAACAAATAGGCTATTGATGATTTAGTGGACAACCAACAAACCAAACTTTTTTCCATTTGGAAAATTACAGGTATTAATAGTTCCTAAAACATAAAAAAAAAAATTTAAAATAGCCTTATCTACAAATCAAACAAATCCAAAGATTTTCTTGATTTTTGCATAATAATAACTCCACACCAAACTGAGGCTTTCATTTTACAGCTTATACAACATGAACAAATTGTTATATGCTATAGTAGCCTATACTTCACTGAAAATCAACATATGAGCTGTCATTGTCTATTATCACACGCAGCGCACGCACATGAACCGCGAGTGAGAGAGAAAATGAAAGCACACAAGCTCTAAGGTAAATTTAGATGCTCAAGACATAATCTTTAATGACTTATATTAAAAATCTTGACAGAGGCTCATGACATAAGAATTAGAGTGGATCAATAATTAAATGCATAGATCTATTTTCCATGGGAGCGATGGATTTGAGGTAGTCTGCTATTTTTATTTGACGGGGGAAAAAAAAACATACGATGGAAAAAAAAAAAAAAAAAAACGCCGGTTCTTAAAAAGGATTCAGTCAGTGTTTTCGTTTAGTAATCTAAATATGTTGTTTAAGTGAAAAATATCTAGGGCAGGTCAATTTATTTTATTCTTTTTATATACTGTTTGGAAACACTGCATGTGTGTGAAGATGCTTTGTTGCTATGTTTTGTTGTTACTATGTTCGCATGATAAAATTAATAAGCATTTTAAAATGCAATATGTAATGTGTCGGACACAAAATAGAGACATCAAATGTTTGTTTTTTTAATTTAATAATAATTTAATATTAATCAGACCAGTTAACCGTTAATATTTGGTTAACGAGCAGTGGTTGTTTGTTGGCAAAATTAACCAAAATGAGCATCCCTAGTTCCAACCCTGCTTCGACACCCTTAAGCTGCGGTCACACTAGACTTTTCTTCCCATAGACTTCCATTTATACACACGCAAATGCATCAGACCGGAAACGCAAGCAACAAGTTTCACAGTTCGCTGCGTTGCAAAGTTCAAGCTTGGTGACTTGGTGGACTTACGAAATCACATCGTTTGACTGAATGAGACAAAACATGACCTCTCTGGACAGAAATTTAAATATGGGACCAATTGCTCTCTTTTTTAAATGCTAATCATCTTGTTTAATCCTGCCCCTTTTCGCAACACCGTACATCAAAATTTTGCAGGCTCAAACTGCAGTGTGACCGCAGCTTTAACTGTATGTTTCAAACAAGCCTGAAGAACGGAGTTAGTTTGATCTGGTGTGTTTAAATAGGGCTAAAGCTAAACTGTGCAGGACAGAAGTGTGGCACTCCTACTCTAGACCTTCTTGGCTCCCTGGTTAAAAACGCCTCAAAAACATAAACCTTACTGGACATGTATGATTTACTGTGGTAATAGACACAGATGAAAACAAAATAGACCTTAACTTCAACCAGAACCTGGAACTTCAACCTCAATTCTTGAAGTGTTATCATGAAAGAGCAAATGTTCCTGCACGGACGTCACGGTGAGAAACAATTACGGTCCAAATCTGGCTGTGCTAGAGTGGATTTTATAGCTTAGCTCTGTCACACGGCGGTCTCTTCTTTTAATGTGTAAACACAGAGCGTGTTCTGAAGTGATTTAAAGCAGCGTGTTTCATGAATGACTAAGAGCTGTCATCATCCACTCCACATTGTACTCCATTAATTTTCCCATTATTAGCTCCTGTGGTGGCCGCGCTCTGAGCAACAGCGATTGTCTAAGTGTTTTTGGCTTGATTAAGGATCGCCTCTCTGAGAGCTTCTGGTGGTGGAGTTCGACAACAATAGATTGGGATTCTGAGAACACCTTGTTTTTCATAATGTCAGTGCCTTGAAGTAGTGCGTTGTGTTACTTACTCCACCCTCTTACACACTCCTTCTGGTAAAGCATTCACGTCTTTGTGTTTTTATGTACAGAACATCCTAACCCCAATCTAGTGTGATGCGTCTGCCGCTGTGTTTACCCAATCTGTGTAATCAGGATGTGACCGCCTACGACCTGATACTACGCAAAGATGAACACCAACCAAATGAGCCATACTCGTGCTAATATATTTGAGTTGCAGCCCTGAAACGCACTTTACAACCTCTTGGACTGGAGAATTGAAGAGAAAACAACGGGAAACAGAGAATGAAGGTCATGAAATGTAATAAGGATGACCCCGTTTGTCCAGGATGCAAGATCACGATATGATCTGGAGTACACACAAAACTGGATGTGTACGCCGTCCGTGAAATGTTATTACAGTTGACTAATATCATCAATCCGCTTTGCAACTAGAGCGAGAACACCATGTCAACATTCAAATAAAACAGACTAAATTACACAAGGAAGTTTCTATCAGCGCTAATCCTCGTGCCTCAAGCAAAGACTCCATTAAATATAATTGGCTGTAAATGTGGCAGTGTTTCACAAGTTCAAGCTC